>NC_081170.1:25394269-25694269 GCF_012432095.1 Onychostoma macrolepis | reverse complement strand
AAATAAACATGAATGAACATCAGAAGGTATCTTGTTTCAACTTTGAAAAGATGTCAATAAACACTATTTTTCAAGTTCAAGTCCACCAACGTTAATCTACTCTCCTGCCTGGTTTGTTTGTTGGACAAAAATGGCAGATTTGGCATTATGATTGCTCAGATTGCCTGTTAATCAAACTCCCGGCGAAGGGTCGATTGAGCAGCCAAGGTTGGGCAAAGTTTAGAAATAACTGGTTTAAAAAAAATTACTGCAGTTAATGCCATATGCTGAACTTTTCACACGTTTATTTAAATAGATTTTTAATGATGTAAGGTCTTTGTGTCATTTGGAGCGACCACTCATCATGTGATGTGACCAATAATAGCAATAACTGTATTAAATTAAAAATAAATTATCTAATTTCTGTGGCTGAAATATGAATCACTGCTATAGTATGCTTAAGTGAATGGTATTTTAAAAATATTTTTCTGTTTCTCAGAAAAAATAAGTCTGCTAACTACAATTAAGAAGGCAACTCTGAAATTATAGAACAAACATATGAGATCATTATGTACAAAAATTCAAAAGAAATGCAAATACTTTGTTTCTAAACACTTCAATTACTGAGAACATCTAAAAAAAAAAAAAAATGTTAAGCAAGTTAAGGAAATTAATTAATTTTAATATAAATCATGGTCGCACCACATTACATTTTTTAAGGCTACGGCTGATTGATTGAAATCACTTAATTAAAATTTTTAATATGAATTTATGTGTACACAACCTTCTTAATGTTTGAACAACTACAAAAGATGTTATTATTTTTTGTATTTTAAAATTTGCCTGTCGAAAATCCTTATACGTCAATGACCCATATATGTACTGTATATACATTTTTAAAGATATTTATAAAGTTATTTTACATTACAAAGTGAATGGAGAATAGCAAATACTGTAAAGGGCGCAATTTCCTAAGAAAGGCTCATAAACATTATATTCTTTTGAAATGAAAAGTAATAGCTTCAATTATGTTATATTCTGTTCTATTCTATTCTATTTAACAGTTGTGAGCTGTCTAAAATTGAATGTGTTTACAACAATATCTCAATTCTCTGTACAATTCAAAATTCACCTTCTATATTTGTAAACCTTGACATTTGCACTGAGCTGGTCTCTACTTTCTCTACTTCATACTTATAGAAATTGCTATTTGCACTTCTGCTTAATAAATGTGTGTGTAAAAACACTCGTTCACATATGCCTTTTGAGCTTGTTCTTAAATGTGTTTTTGTATATCTACTAAAGTGTCTCTCTTTGTTTTTTTGCTCAGGGTATGTCAGTGGTGGCAAGCGGTCCATGTGTGGAGACCCGTCCCAGCACTCTGGGTCAGTCTCAGTCTGTGATGAACATCTCCAAGATGTCCCCAAAAGTGGAATTAAAGAAACGCAGAGCTCCAGCACCCCCAACAGCTCCTACACAAACTTTACCACTGACATCACAGGTTTGAGCATTCACACACATGCCATTATGATCATTGGCTAATATTCATACATTCTGACTAATATTTCATTGGAATAACTCATTTTAAGCCACTGATTGCATAAAAGCTCTTGTGCATTGTACAAACCTATGAATGTATTATTTGCTCTGTTGTAGCTTACAGGGAAGTAGAACTTGGCATACAGAAACAAATACACACTTTAATTGATTGCTATGAATGCAATGCCACATTGAATTTGAACCCCATTAACCAAGCCAACCAGCACCAAGATCACAACATTACAAACTTTGATTTGAAGGGAAAAAATAAAAATTTAAAAACTGGACAAAATGTGTACTTAATGTAATTTTAATTAAATGAATCACATCAACAATGAGTACAACAACGGTGAGTAGATCTGGAAGAGGTGCAACATTGAAAGTTTGGGAACCCATGACATAATCAAATTAAAAAATGTGTTCTGACCTGTAGTTATTAAGTACAAGTAAGCAAAATATTCAGATGTGTATAAATAAGTAGTTTGAGAGTGTAGGGAGACCAACTCTGTAGAAGAGCTCACTTCACATTCATTAAAACTTAGATGTAAAAAAATCAATGGGATGTTGTGTTATTTTCTAAAACCTGGCCGGTTTTCATACAAAGGCAAATTTCTAAGACATAAACATCCTGAAATTACAGCTCCCAAAAGTTATTTACAAAACAGTGCAACATTTCCACCAGACAGGTCTTTATCAGGCACAATCTGACTGATGAAGTCATGACTGGTTGAAACATTACACTTTTTTGTAAATAAACTTTTCAGAGCTGTAATTTCAGTTTTAGTGTCTTCTTTCTTTGTTTTGTTGTCCTAAACCTGAGCCCATTTTGGGTTTTGGATGTGCACAGGCATTTTATATGTTCATGATCATAAGCATGCTTCCAATATGACTATGATTCCCATTCAGGAACTCAAGCTGCGTCGAAACGCTTTGGGAACGCCTCTGCGTGACTATGTTCTGAAGCACGTGTGAAATCAGTCCAATAGAGCAGCGAGACGTCACGAGCGTGGTGACATGAGCAACCAAGAAGCATAAAAGCGCATGTTAGCTTTTGCTCTTCAGCGAACGCATTTGGTGTGTGTGTGTTTGCAAAGGCAGCATTACTCTGTTAGAAAGTGGCTGCACTGGTAGCCAGGGAGCGGCATCTGTTGTTGAATCTGTCCTAAATGCAAGACACGGACAGATTTTTACTGCTGGATGCCCCACTCTTGCCCTCTGGCCTAATTTCAGCGTTTCCTCCCTCGTCGTTCCCAGGTCCAAGGGGCTGCTGAGCAGGAGCAAGCCCAGCCATCTAGCTCCTCATACCGCAAGACCCAGAAACAAAGCGTCACAACCTGTACCCCTGTATATATTAATATGTTGTGTATTCTAGGTTAAAACAATTTGAAGACCCAGAAAACTGTAAGTGTGGCAGTTTGGGGTTTGATTACACGAGTGCAGTCAGCTAAGGTCTGGCTAAGGCCTGGCTCCTTTTGTACTATAGGTCTCTCATAGGGTTTAAGCTCAGGGTTTGACCTGCTCAAACCTTTCTTGACATATTGCAGTGATACAACAGTAAACTAAGGGTGCTTTTTGATTGCCAGATAATCATTTCTTCTATAGTCTCATTTGTCATTATTTACCATTAGAATTGAATTAGATGTGTTGGAAAGATAGTTTTGATTTTATTTATTTATTTATTTGAGTCTATAGGAGCCTGATGCAAAGATGATTGTTCACCATGTGTACTCCTTCTGTACACTTGAGATAAGGATTTTACAATGGGCTTCTTTTAAGAGGCTAGAGAGGTCGTCTCACCCTTATCCTCTTGTGACATCATCAGAGCCCTTTGTTAGCTCAGCTCATGAAAATACTCACACCATGACGCATAGTCCTTGAAGTACTTCTCTGGCGAGATATCGGTCTGCAAACCCATGGCTACTGATTAGTATCTCTTAAAGTTCTAGCTCATCCAGATATTACAGTTCTTAGCTCACCCCTTTGCCATTCTAAACCCATATGACTTTTGATTTTTGCTGGTCAGTGCAATCACAATAAATGAAGACTGACCCATTCAAGCTTCAAAAAGAACACAAAAGCACCATAAAGGGTTACAAGTGGTACAAATGACTTTTGCACTTTATTCCAAGTCTTCTGAAGCCATGCAAAAACTTTGTTTCTCCAGTAGCAGTGACTGTCAAATTAAGAGCCCCCTGGAAGGGAAGATCATATCAATAAGATGGTAGGGTGGTGTCTGTATATTGCAGGATGTTACTATGTGCAGGGGTGCAAACTTGTCACTTTTAAATAGGTCATTCACGTGAATCGAGTAGATCTGTAAAAAAAAAAAACATTAATTGTGGGTGGGGGGGGGATAAGCTGATGGCAAGCAACTTATTTTTGAAGTAATTGGGCTATGTTGGTGGTTAGATTAGCCTGTTTGTAGCTAGCTAAATTAAGTTCACTGTAGAGCAGGACGGAATGCATTTGTATCTGCTGTAAATTGTGTTCCAGTATAAATGGTGATTACCGCGTGAGGCTGCTGTTTTTTTTTTTGTTTTTTTTGCATGAGGCTGCTGTTGCAATAGCTATGAAGATTGTAAGTTACGTTATTGCTACATTGGTTTGTCACCTTTTTCACCCCTGACGAGTTTGCACCCCTGTATGTGGTTGTTAAGGTGTTCGGTATGATTTTAGCACATCTCTGTGGGATTGTTAGAGTACTCTGGTTGGATGCTTAATAGACAAGTCAAAAAGGTCTTTTCAGGGCAAGTCTGTCAGCCATAATGTCAACACCTCCGGACAGTTGTTTTGGTCTTGCAAAACCAACTCCTCTCTACTTGATTGGGGAACTACTAATATCTCAAAAACTGTTTGCCATACTCTCATTTCAATAATATATCTCAAATCAGCAGTAAAATCGGACATTAACTGTCTCACAAATGTTGTTTTTGTTTTTTGATCAAATAACATTAAAAACATATTTTAGGTTGGTCCATTCAGACTTTGACTTAGACGCTCTGCAGCATCTTTCAAAGAAAAAAAAAATCAGCATATATCAAATAATAATAATAAATCCAAAATGTAATATATATGTAAACCTGCAGCTTTAAAGTTTATGTTCTTTAATTCAGCTAAGAGGTTACATCTCATTGTATCAATTAGCCATTTATTGGTCACACATCTTCATACAAATTTGCAAGTCAGAGTTCACCAAACTTGAAATTTAAAATTAGTCTCATCATTAGTCTTAGTCTAGTTTTTTTAGTACTTAATACAGTACATTTAAATAAAAAGGCCTATTCACTTTTAGACAATACTTGGCTATATTATGTACTTTCATTATAGCACACATCGTGTAGTTGACACAAAATGATACAAATTATAACTGTAATAGTGTGTATTAAAGATGATGGCAGTTAAGTTAATAAAGATTATTTTATCTTTGAGACGGTGAGGAAATGTTCGACGTGTGACAACTGGGGGGGGTTGTTCCCTCTTTTCCTCGCTTGCCTCACTTTCCTTCACTTAAAAATAGTTTAAAAGCACTTTACTTTTACTTTCCAATTAGCGACAATTTGGCGTCAATTGCTTGAATGCAGTTCAAGCAACAACAAAATACAATGTCAAACTCACTTTAGCCTATATATAAAACATAGAACATTTATTAACAAAACGAATAAAAATACACCATGCTATAGGCTATGCCTAATATAAAATAACAAATAACTTACATAAAGTTTAAATAGGTATACAAAACACAGTGTTTACTTATGGAAATAAGTAAACACTGTGGAACCAACTAAATAAGAAACGTAGAAGATTTATTAGCAAAACAAATAAGAAAGCTTGGAGGCACGGCATACACCTTGATGTCAAATAAAATAAATTACACAAAGTTATGGGTGGGCGATATGGAAAAAATATCTTATCACAATTTTTTTTTTTTTTTTGAAATATCATGATTCACGATTTTATCACGATTCTTTGTCATGTTGGTTTTACTATTTTGCAAGTTGTCTGAGCATTACAGCCAAACTAATTTCCCTATTATAAAGACAAAGCCTTTCAAGGTAACAAAAAAAGAATGGCAGATATTTAGGCCAAAGTGGGTGAAGATAAAAAATCTTTGATATTATTTTATCTTTCTTATTAAAAAATAAGAACAAAGATACACATTACAAATACACATAAAATACAAATAAAACAAACAGTGCTTTATTTTCAGATACAATAGGTGTATTTAGTGTGAATGAACAAATATAAAAATAAAACACTATATAGACTGATTCCTAAAGCAACTGTAGTAAAGTTTTTCAGTCAAGAGTAGTGAGTGATTTTTCTCTTTGCGTTTTGTTGTTTTATTAACATTAAAGGAGTAGTTCACCCAAAAATAAAAATTCTGTCATCTGTCTGTCAATTCTGTCATAATGTTTTATTTTTATGCCATCATTTACTCAAAAGTTGTTTTAAACCTGAGTGAGTTTCTATCTTCTGCTGAACATAAAAGCTATTTTGAAGAACGTGGAAAACCAAACAGTAGGTCCACAGTGACTTACATAGGATTTTTTTCCTACTATCAAATTCAGTGTGGACCAGCAACTGTTTGGTTACCCACAGAAATTAATACAGGTTTGGGACAACATGTGAGTGAGTAAATAATGACAAAAATTTAATTTTAGGGTGAAATATCCCTTTATTGACGGTAGGCTACATGTTTAATCCTGTCCCTTTAAGACCTGCACACATCTAATATACAGGCACGCATCCGTTTCTCTCTCATCTGTTTACTTTCATTTTAGACATAACCAACTGATATGTAAACCTTGTGTGTTTTGACAGTATTAGCGCAAAAGATAATTTAGTTCAGTAATCAGACACTGTTTGAAAGGCATTTAGTGCGCACTTCTGGTGTATGTGCTCAGAAAAAGCGGACATCAGACCAGCGCGCAAATTAAACATTTAACTGGCAAGGCTTGTATGCAAATAATGTACTTTTGCGATTGCCAATAAGTGCAGTGTCCTGTCAGAGTAACTCTACCGCTGTATGTCGTGTTGTACAGTATATAGAGACGGAGGCGCCAGAACTGTAATTGATAGAATGGGCGCTGTAGCACAATACTATGATATTTCTTAAAAAGCAGATCGTGGAGAGATTGTTATCATCCAAGATCAAAAATCGTCATATCGAATACCCCTACACAAAGTTTAAATAAAGTAAAACTAAAAATCTTCCGCCTTCGTCTTGTCAGTCAGCTCGACTCACTCTCCTCACTTGATAAATGAAATCTGATCTGTGATGTGACTGTCATTCGGCACGCTGCATTGAACAGCCACATTCAGTTTTTAATTGTAGTTTCTGTTCTCTAACTGAACGAAATTATTTTTATTACTATGAAAAATCAAAACGACGGTGGGGAGTGGTGCTGCGGTGGGCAAGTGACGTAACCAGTGTTGCGGCTTAACAACGGTATCACAGTCAACACCGTCTATCGTGGCAAGCCTAATGGCAGTCATTGATCATCGATACCTTCTGGCTATTTGCACAACCTTTGGCCTCTTTTGCAAATACTACTGTATGTAACAGTTACACACTGGAAAAAACTAGAAAGGCCACAAAGTGGTTTCTTTCTCCCACATCCCTCCTCCTTCCCAAACAGATCTGACTCTGTGCCCCTGTAATGTTGAGTGACATGCTGGTCTCTTAGATGTGTTTTCTGGGCTTTTCTCAGCGGTGGCTGGATTTATGACTGATTAGGCAACACTGTGAAGTTCTAAATGTGACCTGGAATGGGACGATAAAAATAAAATGGTCACAACAAAGAAGCGTGGTACTGACGCAAGACCACACTGTTTACTGCACAACTCTCTTGCCCCATGTTCATAAGGAGGGAGACATTGTGTTTTGTGTAAATGACCTCCTTTGTCAAAGCAAATCTCTTAATGGATGTTTGCTTATGTTTATTTTGAGGATTTAGTGTGTGTTTAGTAGGGATTTGTACCGAGAACCGGTATTTTTTTTGAACCGGTACGTAATTGGGTCAATACCGGACTACCGATAAGCTTCAGGACAAACGATACTGTTATCGATACTTGCGTTGTTTTATCTCCGTATACTTCAATGTTAATGACGAATTAGAAGCTACAGCTTGTCATTTTCCTTCACTGAATGATGTGGCCGACATTTGCTCAATGTGCGTGTGATATCCATGCGCATGTGCGTTGTGTGTTTGCGTGCAATCAGTCATTGCGGCAAGAGTGACACGTTCGAAAGTGTGAGCTCACATTACAAAACTAAGCGACAGCAGTGTCAGATGCAATATATGCAGTAGTGTAATAGTGAACAAAGGAGGCAACACTATAATATGTGACCCTGGACCACAAAACCAGTCTTAAGAGTCAATTTTTCGAAATTGAGATTTATACATCATCTGGGTTGATGTTGTTGTTGCGGATAGGGTCTTTAAAACAGCTCTATTAATTTATACTGTTATCAGCACATGTTGAAGTAGATTCGTCTCTTGTCTGTGAGATAATATGCGCTGTTAATGCAGCGTTAGAAAACTCCGTCAGTTTTTTTTACTTTCACTTTCTGTATGACTGAAGTTAAGATGTTCACCGGCATAACTATTGCGCAAAGTTTGCACGTTGCTTGTGTGATATCCATTGGCTCACCTTCATGGTTTAAAAATACATGAATACATGAAAGAGGAATCAATTCGGTATGCCGCACTGTCTGAAACACGCACGCTTGTGCGCGCTCGGTGTGCGAGTACAGCGCAAGTAATCTAATTGAGTTCTGTTTCGCTTTCTTCTTGTGGTTTTAAATAGATTGAACGTGTAAATTGGCAAATTAATCTGCGAATCACATGCCGAACGGTGGGGTCTGGACCTGGTCCGTATATCACGGATCAACTGCGATCCGTTTAAGCCCTATGACATATCAGAGCAATCTTTTATTTACTAATTTAACCATCGTCAAATTGCTACTCTATATCAATCGCATACAACGAAAATAAAGAGTAATTAGAAAAATCATTTACGCACAATAAATAACAGAGCGTCATATCTATACACATTTTCCCCAGAACTTTCTCACGACCCGGTAGGAATTCTTCCACGGCCCGGTAGTGAGTCGCGACCCGGTGGTTGGGGACCTCTGCACTAAAAGACCGGTCAAACAGCACTGATTACTTAGTTATCGTCTGATTGCGCTAATACTGTCAAAAACACACAAGGTTTACATATAAACACAGTTATGTCTAAAGTGAAAGTAAACAGATGAGAGAGAAACGGATGCGTTCTCTTAAAGGGACAGAACTAAACATGCTGCCGATTGTCATTAAAGGGATAGTTCACCCAAAAATTTATATTCTGTCATTATTTACTTACTGTCATGTTGTACCAAACCTGTATTAATTTTTATTCTTGTGCTGAACACCAAAGATATTTTAAAGAATGTGGGTAACCAAACAATTGCTGGTTCCCACTGACTTTGATAGTAGGACAAAACTATGGATGTCACTGGAGACCAGCGACTGTTTGGTTTCCCACATTCTTCAAAATAACTTTTATGTTCAACAGAGGAAAGAAACTCACTCATCCCTAGTGTTTAGTGTAAGAATATTTATCTTGTCCTTTCTTATTTGCTTATAGTTTTTTCTATTTAAAATAATAAAAAAATAATTACAATATTTGTGTTGCTTTTCGTGAAAGAGCTGAGAGAAAATTATGAAAAGTTAAGTATTATAAAAATAATATGAACACCTTGATTTATACAAATGCTGACAATAGCTAGCTTAAAGGTGCAATAGGTGATCGTCTTCAGAAACATCTTTTGTTATGCTGGTTGAAAGTGTCTTCACATCCCGATAGCAATCATTAAGTTAAGTGGTCTAAATGTATTATTGTTCCGAGCATTTTGATTTACTTTCCTACCTTCCTGTCAACATATGTATTTGCATACCTCTGCGCAACCTGTTCGCGCAGACAGGATATGTGACCCTGGACCACAAAACCAGTCTTAAGTGTCAATTTTTCAAAATTGAGATTTATACATCATCTGAAAGCTGAATAAATGAGCTTTCCATTGACGTATGGTTTGTTAGTATAGGACACTATTTGGATACAACTATTTGAAAATCTGGAATCTGAGGGTGCAAAAAAATCTAAATATTGAGAAAATTGCCTTTAAATTTGTCCAAATGAAGTTCTTAGCAATGCATATTACTAATAAAAATTTACTTTTGATATATTTACAGTAGGAAATTTAGAAAATATCTTCATGGAACATGATCTTTACTTAATGTCCTAATGATTTTTGCCATAAAAGAAAAAACAATAGTTTTGACCCATGCAATGTATTTTAGGCTATTGCTACAAATATACCCCAGCGACTTAAGACTGGTTTCGTTGTCCAGGGTCACATATGTCATTAGCGCGTTCACGTACGCTATGCAGACAGAGCTAGAATGGCAGGCAAACCTCAACAACCTCATCTTCCTTCCTGGCATTGTAGTAAAAATGTTTTTAAAGTTTTCTCACCGGTTAATGACATATGGTGTATTGTAGTAACATTGTCTCTGGTCGTCTGGTCTGTGTGCGTATATGCCTTCAGTTGTCCTTGTTGTCCTACTGCACCTTTAATATCCAGAGTATTAGTTTTGGTGGTACTTGAGGGCTTGGAGGGAAGCCCCGCCCACACTCCTACAACTGAGGGTGAGCTACAACTGGTTTCTGGGAAATATGAAGAGGAACTGAAGGACATTTTTCAGATAGACCTTATTGACTGGTGGGGAGAAGTACAAACCTGTGCTCCTGAATCTCCTGCGTCTCCGCTGGTTCCGTCCAGCCCTGAACCTCCTGTGTTCCCTCCCAGCCTCCCTCTCCCGCCTCCTCTCAAGCCAGTCAGTTCCTCGCCTGCAACACCGCTGATGCCTGTCAGTCCCTCAGCTCACCCTCAGTCAGCGCCTGCCATGCGCTCTGTTCCGCCGCCTCGGGACTTCCAGTCTCCAGCTCCGCCCAGACATGCGTATCCCCTGTCTCCACTCCCAGCCTCCGAGCCTTGGACTACACCTCGGCCCTCCGACCCATCGGCTCCACCTCGGCTCCTAGCTCCCTCGTTTCCACCGTTGCCCGTCATCCCACCGTTATCGCCCGTTATCGCATACCTGCTGCCATTGCCAGACAAAAAAAACAGACGACAGCTGTGGTTAAACGCGATAAAATGAGCGCACTGTACAGAAACGATTGTCAAAAATGCACGCGTTTGCAGCGCACTCTTCTTGTCAGAAAAGGTTAAATAAAGTGTTGTCTTTTGTTGTTATGGATTATGGTTTGTGTTAGGCCTACGTGTTTAAAGATTTCTTATGCATCTCACTACTATGTCGTGTATGAAATGCCTGTGTACATGTGTGTAAAACAACAAACTGACGATTTATATGCTTAATCATCTGTAATATACATTGTCGTGATTGATAGTGGCTGTAATTTCTAAGAACTTGGTAAGAAAGAATAATCAAACACAGAAAGTTCAATTCACATTAGTTTCTGGAATTTTTATTTCTAGAAAATATTCACATTTTACTTTAAATGTACTGTATGTAAAGTATTGTAAAGGTACTGTAATGTCACCGTAAACTTAACTTACATCATTTACAGGATGTATATACTTTAAAATAACTATTTGGCCATTACATGATGCATAAATCTTCAAATAATATATCCACCACATTGAATGTTTAACTTACTTTTTGTATTTTGGCCCAGTTCACTCTCATGTAGCTGTAAAATAGTTGCCTGCTGAAATTGAAATATATATATATACATCTTCATGACTAGATAGACAGGTGAGTTTCTCTTTACTACTCGTTAGATTTCTGAGATTACAGAAGACAAACAGAGTGAGGTGCCACAGTTTGACCCTGGAAACTGTCTGGAAAATCACCTCATGTATATTTGCAATAATATTAGAATCAAGCCAAATGAAAGTAAATTTTCCTTGGTTTATAAGGTTGTGGGTTATCATGGTGCACTTAAAAAGCGAATCCATTTGCTAAGGTCACTTTTTTTGGCTATTCTATACAGTTCTTGATTCAATAATGATCTAAATGATATTTAGGTCTTAGAAATACATTTGTTGTTGTCTTTTAAATTACATCACTGCTTAATCTCATTGCTCAAAAACAGTGATAATAACAGGTTAGCTTGCTATCTTACCATATTGCTGCTATGTTTTTGATCAGGAATTGAGGAAGTGGAATACAGAATCTAGCACGACACATTGAATTTCAATGAGAGATAGTGTTGTTCTAGCTTAGTGGTTCCTCATCCTGGTCCTGGTTGCCCCCTGCTCTGCACACGTTGTATGTCTCCCTTATCTGGCACATTCAATTCAGTTCATGAAGATCTCTCCTAACAACCTGATGATGTGAATTTGGTGTGTTAAATAAGGGAGACATGCAAAATGTGCAGAGTGGGGGGCCCCAGGAGCAGGATTAAGAACCACTGTTCTAGCTAGTGAACCAGGAATCAGGATGATGCACTCCATAAAGACTTGAAGATAGTGAAGCTGCTCAACTAAGCATAGTTTTTCTGCTGCAGTTAGTTAAGTAGGGAAATTTTATTGGTTAAGCTTTTTTTATTTGATAGTGGAGAGCAGACAGAAAAGTATTGGGTGGAGAGAGGGAGGCGGGATCAGCAAAGGACAAGAATCGAGACAAGAATTGAACAGTTGTGCTATATGTCGGCGCACTAACCACTAGGCTATCGGCACCGACATTGGTTAACCCTCTGGGGTCTGAGGGTGTTTTGGGGGCCTGGAGAAGTTTTGACATGCTTTTTTCAGTTCCTTATAAACATATAAATGGCTAAAGTCTAATAACACTGTAATCAGCACAAACTGGGCTACAATAATATGTTAGCAGCATTCATGTACATGATTGTGTTTTTGGAGAAAGCAACGTCAGGGCTCGCAAAATCGCTAGCCCGACGTCCCGGGGCTATTTTCCAGTCGGGCTACCAAAATGTATCACTGCCTGCCCGACGGGCTACCTTAAATACAGATCTCCCGCGGGTCCTTAAAAACTCTTAAAGTGAGTTGTATCAAACTTAAGGCCATAAAAAGTTTTAAATACGTTAAATGGTATAAGAAATGTCTTAATTATAATTTCAAGAGGTCTTACAGTTGGGGACGGAAAGACAAGAGTCACGATACAGCTGGATTAAACTTCAAAAGGCAATGATGTCATTGAATAATTATGAGCGCTGCACGTTTAAAGTCAAAACGCTGCGCGGGTGTCTTTATGTGAATGTATCTGAAGGGAACCGACTGTCCTCAGAAACGTGTTGTTGGCATTTTGATTTCATTTTACCTATAATTCCTGATAAAGCAGAGTTTATGAGCGCGGAGCTGCTCTGTGTACAGTGTTTCCGAGGAAACCGCAATATTTCAGCACTCCTAAACCGCCACTTTGTGGCAGAGAATGATTTTGCATTTCCAATAAGCCTTTCTTGCTGTTTATGGTCAGATCAATGCAAATATCAACTTTTTACGCAGCAGTAGAGTTTTTTACACATAGAGTTGTAAATGAGAAAATTGTTTAAATTTTTAGAAGGCATAACTTCTAAGACAGTAATATTTATTAGTTTAAATTAATATAATAATTTATATGCTTGATTTATCCCTTTTCATAAAAATGGTCTATAGCCTGAAACGCTGTTGTATAAGATTTTTGTTTCTGTGAAAACCAACCCCGCTCATACTGTGTTCATTTTACTTGTGCTGCTCTTAAAATGGGTCATAAATTGCCTTAAAAAAAATTTTTTTCAACTCTGCAGATACCCTGTAAATAGTGAAATAAGATTCCTTCCTTCATATTTGTTGATATTTGTGTATTGAAAATATTTTTGATTGACATTTAAACTATGTGATTTTCTATATTTAAAAAAAAAAAAAGGTCTTTTTTTAATTTGGGCTAGTTAAATTAAATTTCAGGCTACGTTTATGCGTGGTTAGTGAAAAACTAAAATTTTGAAGTCACTGAAATGAGGCCATAAAAAACATACAGAACATTTGTTCACAAGACTTTTGAGAACTGGATCTTGTAGTCTAGAGTTTTTGCCTCAAAATGATGTGAAAATCATCTTGTTTACTTGTGCACAGAAAACAATATATTGATTTAAATTATTCTTAGTCACTTTTTGAGTACAAAGGGTCTATGCGAGGAAGCGTGAACTATCCTGGATAATGCTGTGAATCACACCTGGGAATACAAAGGCCCACATAATGAGCTGCATAATGAGCCATACGGTCAGGTGTGTGACTGAGAGGGAAGAGTAACAAGAAAGAATTTGAGGACAAAATAAATGTATATATTTTTGGTTTGTAGTTTATTTAGAATATATTTAGCTATCACGCAAAATAACTTGAGATTCACTTGCGAGTGCAGTTAAACAGTTTATTAGGAACAATCAAAGCTGACTTTCAAAGCTGACTATTTAGCATCATTACTCCAGTCACATGATACTTCAGAAATCATTGTAATATTCTGATTTGCTGCTCAAAAACATTTATTATTATGTTGAAAAGTTGAAAAATGATTTTTATTTTTTTTTATTTTTTGGATGAATAGAAAGTTCAGAAGAGCAGCATCGTTTGTAACATGATAAATGTCTTTATCATCACTTGTGTGCTAAATAAAATTTTAATTTCTATATATACTGACTCCAAGCTTTTGAATGGTATAGTGTATATTGTTACACTTGGAGTAAGACTGGAGTAAAGATGCTGAAAATTTAGCTTTGATCACAGGAATAAAATATATTCAAATAGAAAGCAGTTATTTTAAATAGTAAAAATATTTCACAATATTACTGCTTTAGCAAATACAAATTTATGTATTTTGGATCAAATAAATGCAGGCTTGGTGAGCAGAAGAGAATTCTTTACAAAAACATAACAAAACTTACTGTTCAAAAACTTTTGACTGGAAGTGTGTCATGTTGAAATATATAAATGAACATCACATAGGCTACCTGGCATTTCCATAGTGTGTGTTTATGTGCTCTGAAGGAAAAAAAACAAAAACAAAAAAAACATTTTGAAATTCTGGGTTATTTCTCTCAGCAGATCTTCTTCCATAAACAGAAAGTAGCCGGGATGAACTTTGTTCTTTGTTTAAAAGGACTTTGTTTGTTTACGTGGAGGCGATGTGGGCGTTTACATTCGCGCGCCTCACGTGGATGTTTGAATCTGAAGTGCGATCGGCGTGACCGCATTAGATATAACGAGTTAAAACTGGACATCGTGTTGGTTTCATACGGATTACTTTAAGAGAGAATATTTGTTTTGGACGTGACTTACTTCATTTAAAAGTAGACATTTCAAGCTTTCTATGCATATATTTCTCATGTATTTGAGGTGAGTATTTGCGGAGATTCTTGTTGTTTTATTTACGTGTCCGTGAAGAGAGGTGACCGAGACAGCCGGCAGAGAACGCACCCCGTTTATTTGCTTTATTTTTTAAAAGCACATTGTAGAGGTCAACCGATTCATCGGTTTTGCCGATTAATCGGCACCGATAGTTGATTGCCGCAACTATCGGTTATATGCAAAAATCCATGCCGATAGTTTTTCTGGAGTGGCTGAGAAGGGTCCGCTGGCATTATACAGTACGAGAGCAGCCTCTAGAGGCGGAAATCACTGACAGCCCGTGTTGTTTATTTTGACACGTGACACTGCGCGCTGCACAGAGCGGGAAACTCCAGACTCGCATTTAAATACAGCCGACAGAAAAGCCTGCCGCGGAACAGAGAGGCCATTCACATAGTTTTCTATTAAATTACATTATATTTGTCCCAAATCGTTGTGAATGTACATAATGACTTCACCCTAAGCTATAAATTATGTATTGTACATTTTTCAGCAAAATATTTGTCTTTCTGTGGCTCTAATAAAGTCTGTATGCTTCATATAGAGAGCTGTAATAGATTGCGCTCTTTCTTTCCACTTGCTCTGTTTTTTAAACGCCGAACTTCAAACTCATTTATGCCACATTGTTCATTCTTGAAGTAAACTTATGTCCATTTGGGGATTAAATAAATTGTTTTAGACCGCCACTTGATTTGAACGCAAAACGTCTTGTGTGTGTGTGTGTTACCTCTGAGTTCTTCTAGACGCAGCGCTGCGCTTTTGCCCGGTGTGTGACTTGTGTGTGATTAGGTAATTATCAAGTGTTAAAAAATAGAAGCAAATAAAGTGTGAGTACACATACAATATCCATATGTATGTAATTTTAATGCTATGGCCTTGTGTAGATATTTAAAGATGACCATCTTTAAGCATGACTGTTGAAATTAAATGGTAACACTTAACAATAAGTCCATTCGTAGCATTAATGAAAACTGTAGAAGTATCGTTCCTTGTTAGAGTGTTCATTTCAACATTCACTATTAGCTACTAATAGGCTACATTTTTAAAGTTTCTTCTTTTAACATTAGCAAACTATGAAATAACTTTAATGATCAATATAGTAAATAATATTAATATTTTCATTCATTTACAAAGTATGGTTCAGTACTGTTACTGCTTTTTTTTTTTTAAATAGTAAAGCACTAGCTTTCTTTCAGTATCCATTTTGAAAACTATCGGTTGATTGATCAGTATCGGCCAGTGTGGTCCAACCTAGCTATCGGTGTCGGTAAAATCCACTATCGGTCGACCTCTAACACATTGTTTTGTTGTTATTATGACTATATACAAATAAAAGTAGACCATTTGCAGTTTCAAACGAAACCTTATTCTTTTCTGTACGATCAAAAGTCATGGAGTATTTTTAGCTCTTTTCGCGGTCATAAAGAAAATACGAGACAGACCGCACTGGTGCAGGCTTCGACCCCAGGGGGTTAAGGTTGTTAAAGGCATGAGTTACTCCAAAATTAAAATGCTATCATCATTTACCTACATTCCTTTATGACACGTCAAATCCCTTTTTCCTGAACATGTGATTGCATGTGCATCAGAACAACCTGGAGCACATTGTATCTGCTGCTCTGAGTGCTTTGTAGGGGAAAGTTGAAGCAGCACTCAGTGTTAGGGAGGGAGCAGAGAGATGAATGACCAACCAGCCTGCTGTGAAACATAACCCAGCAGCCCAGTGTGAGTGTGGCAAGACCCTGGCCTTCATAGCCTGTAATTATTAAGCACTCCTTCTGTCCTTTCTCTTCTCTGCTCTACATTAAAACTTTAACATGCCAGAGGAGTGAAATCATACATTGTTCTGCTCCATTGTGGATTAAAGGTCAAAGGTTAAGTGTGTGGTACACACACAGATTAAGAACCCCTTTTAAGTGTACGTTAAATACATTTAAAGACTTCAAGGAAGAAAAGAAATCACATAATGACTTTGAACTTTAACCCAGTGAAAGTAAATCGTCATGTAACGGGGCACAGTGAATTCCACGGCACTATAAAATGAGGCTCCATGAATCATGTGCATACATCATGCAACATACAAGACCAAGCCTAGGCAATCTGTGCACTTTTTGAAACATTTTCTGAGTTAGTATTTGAGGTAGTATAAATCGAAAGAAACAGAATTACAGTGGACATAAATTAAATAACATCTCTGGTTACGTAGGTAACCTTGTTCCCAGAGAGGGGAACAAGATGCTATGTTGTTGAAGACACTTTGTGGAATGCCTTCAGCATGACAGAATCTGAAGCATGTGTGGAACTAGTCCAATCTCGATTGGTGTTGCGTTGTGACCTAACATGTGATGGCGTAAATGGAAGCTACAAAGGTAAGCCACGCTTACTAGTGCCTGTCCTAGTGTAAAGCTTGTCCAGGCACACCTCAGGACGAAAGTCCAGGCTATAAAAGTGAAAAAATGTGTGTGGGGTGCAGGTGGGACTGCAGCATTGCAGTACAACTCCAGATGTAAGGGCATTAGAGGATGCTATGCCTTTAATTGAATGCGCCCTTACCAGCAGAGGCGAAGGCAAACTGCGTGCCTTGTACGCTGTAGAGACTGCCTCAACAATCCACTTACTAATGGTTTGCTTCGAGACAAATAGCTGATAGCTAGTAGCTGGTCTGTCTTCCTCCAATGAGAACCTTTGTACATAGGTCTAGGTCCCTGACAAGGCACATTAAATGTAACCTCTCATAGTCAGCCGAAACTAGCAGTGGCCTGCAGAACCGTAGGCTGTAGACCAGCAGCCCCATGAGACCTGGATCGGCAAGTGTCTCTAAAACACTGCTGATTGATGTTTCACCTCCTGAAACCTCTCAACGACGAAACTAACAGTGTCACCAAAGAGGCCAGAAGGTGACAGTGGTGCATCAAGGAGGAAAGCATTATCCTTCTCCTTGATAACCGAGAGGATCAAACATAGGTGCCTCTCCTGCATCTCCTTGGCGGCCCGGAGAGCCAGGTGTGTGGCCCAACAGAGCTCTTCAGTATAGTCGGATCTGAACTCCTTGCCTTCAGCCAGGTCTTTAAAGGGATAGTTCACCCAAAAATGAAAATTCTGTCATCATTTACTCACCCTCAAGTAGTTCCAAACCTGTATGAATGTCTTGAATGTCTGCTGAACACAAAGGACGATATTCTGAAAAATGTGGGAAACAGAGCAGTTCTGGGGCACCATTTACTTCCATAGTATTTTTTTCCCCCTACTATGGAAGTCAATGGTGCCCCAAAACAGCCTGGTTACAAACTTTCTTCAAAATATCTTCCTTTGTATTTGGCAGAACAAAGAAATTCATACAGGTTTGGAACTATTTGAGGGTAAATGATGACAGAATTATCATTTTTGGGTGAACTATCCCTTTAAGCAGATCGGCCTGGTATACCTGCATAATTGCCAAGCAAGCATGCAGCCTGACCTGCTGCCCACTACGCCATGCCAAACTACATCTACAGTTGTGGGCAGCAGGTCAGGCTGCATGCTTGCATGGCGTAGTGGGCAGCGTCGGTGCCTTCAGTGATGTTGCAACATCAGGTGAGAGATGGGTTGCAAGTGTCTCTTCAACTCGGGGCATCATCATTGGGAAAAAAAGGCAAGCCCCAACATAGCTCTTCGGGAAGCAGTCATCTGGTTTACTCTTTATTTGCGCTTCCTGCTTTTAAGAAGGCCACTCGATCTTTAGTTTCTCGATGGCACGAGTTACAATCTCCAACAGCTCCTCACAAGTGAGGTCTTGAGTCCTCTAAATCCCCCGCCTCAATGCTTTGGACATCCACCTCCTCAGAGCTGAATAGCCCCAGCATCACGCTCTCGCTTAGGGCAGAAGAAGCCACAGAGCAATCTTTCATATCTCTAGTAGGAGCAGCGGAACTGGCCAATGAGGGCCGAAGCCTTTTCGAGCTACTCTGTCAGCTCCATCTGCGATCCCCACAACATCAAACATTGTGGTACCGGCAGGAGCGGAGCGTCCTGAGTGGCAGCAGCTCACATTACACGCATGCAGCTCCCGCGAGAACTACACATGCATGCTCCACTCCTAAACAGTCGATAAACAAATGCATGTCCTTGCTCGTAATGTATCTAGAGCGAGGAGGCAAACACTTCTTAAACTGTCAATCTATATTGCTCGCCATTTCACTTTCACACATGCAAAACTTTAGAGGCGGACAACTTCACACACAACACAAAATGCTTGATGAAGACCAGAAAGAAGCTAACCATGTTTTGTGCCAGCTTACCATTGTAGCCTCTGTGTACACAGTCACGCTACGTCACAACACAACAACAATCGAGATTGGACTAGTTCAATATGTGCTTCAAACACTGTTGCACTGAAGGCATTCCCCAATGTGTTGCCATAGACAAGTGCGACGGGTCAGTGTTTGTATCAGGGTTCGTACGGTCATGAAAAACCTGAAGAAGTCATCAGGAGTCATTTTAAAATAGCAATTTCCAGGCCTGGAAAAGTCATGGAAATGTATTTCAAAAATATTGGTATATTTTTAATATTGGTTAAACAAATTACAGTACTTAAAGGTCCACTGAATTGCCTCGAAACACGCAGCGTTATTCTGTGGTGACGTAATTTCAACTGAAACAGGAAGACAGGGCCCCTTTTTTTAAAATAGCCGATAGTGTTTTGTTTATATCAACCCTCGGCTCATGGCTCGCATGACACAACGCGAAACCAGACCTCATTTGCCCCAATCGAAAGCATGTTCACTATGTGCCATTCACCGTACAGGAAATACTAACACTGTGAACAAGTGACCAATCTCAGCCGCAGCTTCAGCGGCTTATTTATAGTGTTGGGGGCGGGACTCTTCGCAGATTCTAGAGAGCATTTGATTGGTCAGAAGATTTGATGACCTGTAAGCTTTGAATGCTTATATCTTCTAATTGCGAATTTTGTCACTGTTTTGCAGCACACTGGCTTATAGATAACCTTAAGACTAACATATTGATACTAACACCCCAAAAAACTTTAATTTTGATTTCACGGGGAGTTTGATATTCGTCTAACTGCAGCATTACATTTAGATCTGCTTCAAGTTACATTAAATTACTTTTTACGTGAATTTTGCAACATTGAGCATTGTAACCAATCGCACACATTTCTGTTCAGCTTATAAATATAATCACTAATCAGAAATCATACAATATTTTTTTCCATACTATAGAAGTCAGCGGGGAATTCTTCAAAATATCTTAACATTTTCAAATACATTTACAAATATTAACAAATAATGTTTAATATTTACTAAAATATTATGTATTATTATGGATCGTATTATCAAAAGTCAAATGTGTAATATATTTGATATTAAATTTAACTTAACTCAACACAGGACTCTATGCAGGTGGCATCAACCCATCAGTTGATTCAGAAGCGCATGGTCACCATTGTTGTGTTCACAGAAGCAGCATCAATTAAACCCCAACAATTGATTTCAAGTAGCGGTACATGAATAATTACAAAAGAGAGGCACATGTTAAACAAATGCTATAACAGTTGATGTTGACCCATTTCCTTTGTCCTCAACATATAGAGTGGGAATATGTCATTTTGTTCAATGTTTTTTTCACCTCTGACCCACATTTAAGCATGCATGTACCCAGGAACATTCCTCCTAGGCTTGTTTATTTACAGCATAGCTTGTTCTTGTTTCATGGTTCATACATGGAATTGAGTCTGTCAGACTGGCTGCTGCTATCTCAACACGCCAAAGCAAGCTGATTCATGTACAGTACAGCATGTTTTTCTTTAAACAGATAAACTGTACTGTTTGCAGCTATTTGATTCTTAAATACTTGTCTGAATTTGCTTTTGTATGTCCTTACCAACATTTAGCACGGGACAAAGCTGTTTTAACCAATAAGTACAATGCAAACTGATACAGAAACGGCAGAAAATTTATTAAAGGCTGAAAAGGCAGAAAATTACCTTTTAAAGGACAGTGGCTCCTTTTTACTTTGATCTGTACTGCTTTGTCTTTGAAAACTTACATACCACAAGAGTTTATTACATTAGTTTGTCCCCTCAGACATATTTCTGAATTTCACAGAAATTTGATTACATCTGTGTGCTGCAGGGCTGTGATTCACCCTTAATGATGCAAATTTACAGTAAATTAGTAAGCTGAGAGGCCCTTATGCTGTTGTCACACTGGGGAGTTATCACTGTTCAACTTTTATTCTACTATATGTGGTTCTCTGATCGAATATTGCATCCAAAGGAACTTAATTTTACATCTTTGTAAAATATGGCTTGTTAATAGAAGTGGAAAGTGGTGCTTGTTCATGGAAGCATCACTGTTGTTATGGTCCATACTTATGATTTAGGATTTTGTTAAGAAGTGGTGTGTTAATACTTTTCTCATTTACACCTTACACCTAATGGGAAATACTTGGGAAGAAAAGGGAGATATATTTTAAAGTGCTCTCTTTGGGGAGAAACCAGTTTCCAAGTATAACCCATTAAAATAATCCAATAATTTATTGACCACAAACGTTTGAACAGCAATGTATAATCCATTCCCAGACCACCAAAAATTTATGTTTCAGTGATCTGATCACAGTGTGCCCTGGTGTGTGTTTACACCTGGCTTGTAATATGGCCAAGTGTGATATGCTTACATTAAAACAACATAGACACATAGGGCCAGATTTACTAAACAGGGTAAATTAGTGCGAGAGCGCAGTTCCAAAACCTCACCGATGGGCGTGGTAATTTCTGCGCGTGATTTACTGACAACGCGCAAATTAAAGAACACAGAAACAAAATCTTAATTCTATAATGACCAATGCAATATACCAAGCACAGCGTAAATTAGTGTAAGGATATGTTCAGATTCGTATAATGTGTTCTTCTGGCATTCCAAATAAATTAATATGTGTGGAAAAAATGCTCTCCCTTCTACCACGCGCTCACTGTTCTCTGCGGTGTCTCCTCAATTGCAGCCATTTCAAATGCAAAATAGTTAAAGACATGCTTTTTTGGGGCGTTAAATAATGGCGCAAATACCAGTAATTTGACAAGCGCAAACATTGGTAAATCGCATTGTGTGATTAATTTTAATACTCTCCTCCCATAAATTTTGTGTCTGAAAGGGAAACTCCTACAAATGCATATTCAATAAGGTCTGGTGCAAAAATAAGTTTTAGCGCTTTTTCAGAGCTAATTCTTCACTGCACGTCCTTAGTAAATCCTGACAGTACTATTTTATCGCCAAAAGACAGTTCGTGCTGGCGCAACCTGTTAGTAAATCTGGCCCATAGATTGCTTTTACTCAAGTAAGCATTTCCCATGTAAACATGCACATTCTAGTAACCACATACCAGTAAAAAACACTCAGTACTTAGTAACTGCATAGCAACACCCCTGAACCACCCAGAAGTCCTGAATATTCAAACGTTTATATTTGTCCTCTGTCTTCCTCTATAGATAAACCTCAGCTCTCCATCCTCACACAACCATCTTAAGAAGCGGAAGGCTCCAGCACCTCCACCCACACCGTCGCCCGAACCAGTTATTTCCACTTCTGTGCCTACAGCATCTGTGCGGGCTCTCTGCATCCCGGTGCCAGTTGAAAAGACCCTGCTGCCAGCTCCCAGAGCCTCAACTCCTGCCGATGATTCTGATCTGAGCCATAGTATTGAGGATTCAGAGCCGGCCAGGTCCATCTGTAGTAGCTCCAGCAGTGATGTAGCTGCGGGATCCAGCAGCAGTAGTCTAGCTGAAGAACCTGTAACACATCAGGTTCATGTGATAGCTGCATACACCACATATACACCAGAACCTGAACCAGAACCTGAACCTAAACCTGAACCTGAACCTGAACTTAAACCTGAATTTAAACCTGAACTTAAACCTGAACACAAGAAAGAAGCAGCTCCTCAGACTCCAAAAGAACCTCCTCAAGAGCCAGGTCCAAGTTCAGAGGATCAAATGGCAGAAGACCCAGAGCTAGAGATGGAGCTAAAAATGGAAGAGATGGAGAATAACCGTAATAGTGGAATAGGTAATGTATATCTTTTTGTAGCGAAATCCATGAAATGATAACATTTTTTGTTATAAATTGCAGCACAGTAAACATAAACAAGCCACAGTATTAGCCATAACTTTTGCAACGTTGTTACAGCTCTTTATACTGGCAAATTTTCTGTGCTGTGCTGATTTGCTGGCATTTTGACAATGAGTTCCTGTTCAACACATGACTTGTAAAGGAAAAATAATGTTAAATTGGCGCCAGAAGCTGTATGTCTAAAAGCTGAGTTTTACATCAACCCACCATCTCTTTCACTACTTTCCCTCACTAAATCAGTTTAATATTGAATCTGGAGTGAGAGAGGGGAGACAACAGGTAAACAAGACCAGTATATCAAGTTTTCATTTTCAGTTCCAAGCCAACTTTATAACGCATCACTGATTTCTAAAAGCATAAAATATCACCCTCGGCTAAAATGTTCCTGGTAATACACAGTGAACAGTTTCCAATGTACAAATAAAGCTCAAAGTATACTTTGTTTTTATGCATACACTAGGGCGAGAGCATATTGCATATATTAGCATATTGCGCATGTACTGTATGTGGCAGCTCAGATTTTTCTAACCTTGTGTACTCTACACACTCAGGTCACACGTGTGCATTCGTATCAAGTCATGTCACCTTAATTTTAATAGTGCTTTATACATAATGTTTTTATAGTGCTTTATAGAGATTGTTTCAAAGCAGCTTCACAGTATTTATTTTTTTGCACTAATAAGGTGTTCCACAATTTGTCAAGAATGACTCAGGCTGTTGTTTCACTGTTGAAAAAGAAATGGAAGAGATTCAACAACAACAACAATCCAGTTGACCACAACAACAATAGACACCCACACTGACAAGCATGTGTGTGAGGGCCTTAAGAAATAACTTCTGGAGAGAAATAGTGCAGTTAGTCTGTACACATGCACTAAATGTATGTGTAAAAACTTTACTTAAAATAAATTAAACATTAAATTAAAATAAATAAATATATATATATATATATATATATATATATATACAAAATAAAATATAAGAAAATTATAAAAATGACATAAACACAAAACATACTAAAACTTTTACTTTACAACCCGAACTCCGGAAATGTTGGGACGTTTTTTTAAATATGAATAAAATGAAAACTAAAATACTTTCAAATCAGATGAGCCAATATTTTATTCACAATAGAACATAGAGAACATAACACATGTTTAAAAGGAGAAATTCTACACTTTTATCCACTAAATGAGCTCATTTCAAATTTGATGCTTGCTACAGGTCTCAAAAAAGTTGGCAAAGGGGCAACAAAAGGCTGAAAAAGCAAGACATTTTGAAAAGATTCAGTTGGGAGAACATCTAGCAACTAATTAAGTTAATTGACATCAGGTCCGTAACAAGATTAGCTATAAAAGAGATGTCTCTCAGAAGTAAAGATGGGCAGAGGCTCTCCAATCTGTGAAAGAGTTCATAAAACGATTGTGGAATACTTTAAAAACAATGTTCCTCAACTTCAAATTGCAAAGGCTTTGAAAATCTCATCATCTACAGTGCATAACATCATCAAAAGATTCAGAGAAACTGGAGAAATCTCTGTGCGTAAGGGACAAGGCCGAAGACCTTTGTTGGATGCCCGTGGTCTTCGGGCCCTCAGACGACACTGCATCACTCATCGGCATGATTCTGTCATTGACATTACTAAATGGGCCCAGGAATACTTCCAGAAACCACTGTCGGTAAACACAATCTGCCATGCCATCTGCAGATGCCAACTAAAGCTCTATCATGCAAAAAGGAAGCCATATGTGAACATGGTCCAGAAGCGTCATCGTGTCCTGTGGGCCAAGGCTCATTTAAAATAGACTGTTTCAAAGTGGAAAAGTGTTCTATGGTCAGATGAGTCCAAATTTGATATTCTTGTTGGAAATCATGGACGCCGTGTCCTCCGGGCTAAAGAGGATGGAGACCTTCCAGCGTGTCATCAGCATAAAGGTCAAAAGCCAGCATCTCTGATGGTATGGGGGTGCATAAGTGTAGACGGTATGGGCAGCTTGCATGTTTTGGAAGGCACTATGATTGCTGAAAGGTATGTAAATGTTTTAGAGCAACATTGTCCGAACACTGTCCGAACATTTCCGGAATTCGGGTTGTAAAATGAAAACATAAATCAGGAAATATAATAATAAAAAATTCAAAATCCCGAAAATACTAATCAAAAACTACAATAGTATCTCAGTGATATTAAAATAACTCAGGCAGTGACATGACCAACCCATGTTCTTCAGTTTATCACTCACTGTTTTCACCTGTTATCTGCTCTTTCCAGAACAAAGAGAGGTTTACACAGAAGTATTATGGTTATTTGGAATAAAGAAACCTTTTCCTGAAACATCACCTTTAAAGTAATTGATTCCACCCTTAATTAGGAAGAGGTGTAATCAAAGATGACAGCAGGTGAGGACACACCTGTTTTTCATGTGCCAGGAGAGGCACCATTTCAATACTCTGTCAACTCTTCTGAACATTTCAATTAATAAGAGATGAAACCCAAAGCTTTGATCTACACTGCTGTTTTTTTTTTTTTTTTTTGGATGGGGTGAACTACAGAGAGCAGAGCTTTTCAATGTAGAACAGTATATAGATGGCTCTGTTTCTGCATGCTGGGAAAAATAAAAAAGAACAAGCCAAACACTTTTAACATTAAAGAACTGTGCTTTTGGAAAACTCTTACCAAGCATTGTTCGCATACTTTGATAAAATCGACAAAATTTCAGTGTAAAAGCTAAAAGGAGAATAGAGAGGGTGTGAGATGCCATTTATTGATCTCAGTGTGCTCACTGTCTCCTCAGAAGCCAGTTATGGGAATAAGATTTATCTGCACCTGTGAAAGAGGACCTGGTGATGAGAAAGCTAGTATAAATATAGAACTGTTCTAAGTCCAGAAGATGATACAGGTCAAACTCTATGATGGATCAATATGTAATACATACTGTATCTGTTAGCTGAGGTCTCAGCTTTTCACACTCCTAGGTTATCTTGTTGCATGTTTCAAACTGCTCATATTTTACCCATGGTTAGTAATAAATCTTGGCTGGTCAGGTTTCCAATTTTGAATTTTTTGACATTTATACCATCATAAATTTGCATATTCATGAGGATAATAACATTGATTGGACAATAACAGCACGCAACAGCCTATTTTAATGATGGCTTTTCTATCTGTCAATATGAACTTTTCTTTTTCCTCCATATACTGTAGGTATTTCACCTTTTTACCAGTACTGCAGATATTGCAAAAAAACAAAACAAAACAAAACAAAGAATAAATAAATAAAGTAAAAACATTTAACAAAGTAGATTCATGTAATTCATGTCCACTTCCATTTCCTTTTCACTCATAGCAGGAGTTTTGTTTTTTATCTTTACTGGTAAAAATCTTTATTATAGCTTTCATTTAGATAACAGGAGGGGAGTAGTACATTTATACTTGTTTTAAATCTTTCCTGCACATAGATTACAATCAATATGAATTTACTGTTAAGAAAATGACCCTCTAATCTAAAGATGAAAACCTCCAAACTGCGGCCTTGGTACAAACAGTTCTACACTGCTTCATGACTGAGGTCATAAATCACCAAAATTTAGATGATTTAGTGATTTTTATTTAAATTATAGAAAGTTTGCAGATGTTGAAAGTTGACATTATTCTCTCATACTTGACAAACGTTTTCTTTCTCTTTTATTTATTTATTTATGTATTTTTTGGCTCTTAGCTACCATTTGCCGGCAGCAGGGAAATTGATATATATATAATGGTGACATATGGTGTTCATGGTATTTATATTGCTTTGGCTTTATTGTAGATTCATTGTGCATCATGGCAGTGCGAGTGGACACATATCCTGCAGTAACTGAATGGAGATTTTCTTCTGTTAGCTGCTGAACTGCCATTACTGAGGCTGATATATTACTTACTGAACTCCTCTCAAAACACCCCACATGTATTATTTCTCTTTAAACACATGCTAGCTTCAAGGTAACCTCCACAGGAGCAGGACAAGATAATGAGTAAACATTTAGACGCCACACCAGTACTGATGTAACACCACTCATGTTGTTCCTACTCCTCAATTTATTCCAGTACATCGAGATGATTCATAAGCTGACTACCTCAGTCTCTGCAGTTGTGCTTTGTCTATAGCATTGATAATACATACAGTGCATCACAAAACCCTTACCCTAATCTCCGAACATTTGCGTTTTGTTCCTTAAAAAAGCTGAAGCTGATTGATTACTTAAATGTGACGTTGTTTGCAGTAGTATTCAATCCCCACACCCTACTCAGTGTGTTTACATGTACTTTGAACATTCAATTTTAGTTTGAATAAAACATTTTTGCTTTTAAATGTAACAAACAATTTAGTCTGACCGAAACCATATCAGTCCATATTTTGTGAAGTTGGACTAACAGACCTATCGATTGTAGCTCTGTTTTGTCCAGCATGTATACATGTTGTAACGGTGGTTGTCCCAAAATACAACAAAAGTTAACAAATGCACACCAAAAACAAAAACAAAAAAAACTAGTGCTGTCAAATGGTTAAACATCAATCAATCAATTATTGATTTTCAGGCGCCAAAAAAGTATACAATTATACCTGCCACAACATTTTTATATTCAGTTCATTCATCCCAGATTGCACAACAGACAAACAAATCAGACCAAAAGATGGCCTTGTCATTATGCGTGTGATCCAAAAGACAAAAGTACATCTTTATTCAAACACAGATGTAGCTCACATGTAAACTTACTTATTGTAATATGTGGTAATTCTTTTGGGGGTACATATCGGATTTGCAGTGTTTAGGTGTATTCTCTTTTATACAGCACAGTGTTCAGAAGAGCCACAGATTTTTATTTGGATGAAAATCGTGGCTTTTACTGGGCCATTTTAGGACATTCACCTTCGTGTTCTTCAGTCCCTCCAGTTATAATTTAATCTTTTGTTTGGGTCCTAGCGATGAACTTTCTACAAAGTCATTCTTCTATTTAACAACACGTCCACTCGCTGATGACGAAAGCAAGCTACAATATGATGCGGTCACTGCCATACTTCACTGTTTGCTGTGTGGCCAGTGATCAACTATATGTCCTCTTCTTCCTGTTTGCACATAGACTATTGAGTATTTACCCTTATGCAACACAGGATCTCAATGCTTAAGCAAACAGCATGTTTAATTTTTATTTTTCTTAGGAATATTCAGGGGAATTACAGTTTTGATTCTGCATAGTTTTCTGAGGAACTGCAGGAAATGTCGTTTGAATATTGTAAAAGCATTACTGGAAAGAGGTCCTGGTTTAATGTCTTTGTTTTCATCCTAAAACTAACCCACAGTTTGTTTATTCATTGAAGTGTTTGGTAATTAGCCCAGTATTATAATTAGGTGGGTTAGTCAAGCGGGTGCAAAAACATTCAGCAGGGCTCCAGACAAAAAAATTGAGTAAGGAGCCATTGGCTCCTATAAGAAAAAACTTAGGCGCCAAATTATTCTTTTAGGTGCCACAGAATAAACGCGTTTTATTTATTTGTTTTTTTAACATTTTGACATTTCAGTCATACAGTCATGTGTTTGTCTACTCTTTTCTTGACTTTATCAGCATTTTAATCCATCTTGTACATGACCTGGGAACTATGGTTCACTTAAAGTGGGAACTAAACGTCTTTTCCAACTTGAAATATACAGTCACAAAGAATTGTTTATTACACATAATCTGTACCAATATCATGGACCATAAGAACTTTTAAGTAATTGCAATTTAATAAATTTAAGTTGGTCCAACTTAAAATAAAAAGTGAACAACACATTTTCAAACTGTTACTTATCAGTGTAACTCAGAATTGTCAAGTTCACTTAATGTATTTCTTTAATTATGCATTAAGTTGGCGCTTTAGGAGCAAATATAGCGGCTTCTCCGAGATAGGTATAAACGGAGGTTGGAGCCAGCTCCAAATGGGCGGGAATTGTTAATATTCCCTACACCAAACTCATATTTATTCAATGACATCATTGCCTTTTGAAGTTTAATACAGCTGTATCGCGGTTCTTGTCTTTCCATCCCCAACTGTAAGACCTCTTGAAATTATAATTAAGACTTTTCTTACTGTATACCATTTAACATGTATAAAATTTACGGCCATAAAAAGTTTTAAACAAGTAAATTGAGAGGTTTTTAAGGACCCACAGTATTTAAGTTAGCCCGCTGGGCAGTGATACATTTTGGTAGCCCAACTGGAAAATGCAATAGCCCCGCGATTTTGCGAGCCCTGGGTTTCTTAAAGAAAAGTCAACTGATCGCTTTTTACAGTGTTAGTTTGGGCTCCTCCTCAATGCATCCTATAGAAATGTTGTCAAATTTTGGTTGTGTCAAACAGTTCCACAGTTTGACACATAATGAGCGATTACATGAGACATTTCAATAAGTGTAGGCTCTCTTATAAAATAGGCTACCTTTTGATATTAATTCACATTCATTTCATACTATAATAGAGAAAGATATAATGGGTTCACTTGCCGCTTGAACTGAGGCGCTAAAGCGATTGCGTCTGCCGCATTAAAGAGCGCCAAAACCGTATTTATTTTATGAATTTTGTTATGAATTTGGCAGAATGTTAAAGCTGATACTTTGTTTATTAAAAAGTAACAAAGCACAAAGCTTATTGTGATTACTGGACGGCAAGTGCGCTGCAAACAGGCTAATATGAAGTTCACGCATTTACAGAACTCAGCATATAGACTAAAGATCTTGATAACAAGAAGCCATATTAGTAATGATTATAAACGAGAATTGTTAACGATATTGCCAAAAACTTCACTCGCATATTTTTGGTCGCAAATGCAACCGTTTTAGTCGCAGTTTGGAGCCCTGTTCAGGGAGTTTTTCCTTGACTGGAGCTGAATGTTCTTGGACTAAAAAATGCTGTATCTTAGAAACAGACAGGCAATATGTAACAATAGAATAAGAGTGTGCCACATATAGAAAGATTCCTTCCTGTAACCAATCATACTCATTGTATTATGAACATACACAGGTGTTAACCATCACTTGCTAGAAAAACCAAGAGGAAGCCCATTGCATGAGTTGTCTTTCCCTTCTATTAAGGAGGACTCCCAAGATGCCTTGTACAATTGCATAGAGACCACCCCTCAGTGTAGGTCTCCAGAAAATCCCAGTCTCTTTATGTAGTAAGGGGTAGTTCTCCCAAAAATGAACATTGTCATTAATTACTCCCCCTCATGTCGTTCCAAACCCGTAAGACCTCCGTTCATCTTCGGAACACAAATTAAGATATTTTTGATGAATTCCGAGAGCTCTCTGACCCTCCCATTCCGAAGATGAACAAAGGTCTTACAGGTTTGGAACAACATGAGGGGGAGTAATTAATGACAGAATATTCATTTTTGCGTGAACTATCCTTTTAAGTTCTTCTTCTCCAGATCTGCTGCCTGAATGTAGTCCCATACTTTTTTCCCTTTTAGCTGGTTTCCTCCTTTTGATTTTTAAGCTTCTCAATCTGTGTTTATGGTTAAAGATATCCCTGTCCTCAGAAGTTCTCAACTATATGTGAGTCTGCACATAGTAATTCTGCAAATACTGATCTGTGACTCATTTCCCATAAGTTCATGGTTCACACTGTCCTCGCTATGACAGGTTCAGAAGAAAAGGTTTATTCCAACACATATCATTTCCTGTTTTCTCTGCCTGATGAGAGACTGGTATGATGGCAAACCACTTCATCCAGCTTGTGTTGTAAGAAGTCATATTAAAAAGATTGGACTTCTGTTTGGATACAAATGAGTCATTCACTGGATAGGTTTGCCATGTTTTTACACATATTTGGCATGCTTTTCTGCTGAGTTCTACTGACACACTGGCAGTTGATGGGCTCTCTGTGGCCAACACTTGATGTTACATTCTCTTCAGTACTTTCTTAGATGAAGAAAAGCAAAAATACAGTACCTGTAGTGCACCTGTTATTGCAGAAGTATGTAATTGTAATGCAATTGCATGTAATTAAAAATCTTACTAAATATTAGTGTGTAGCCATTTGCTTTGTATATTAAATAATATGCTTGGCATATCACATAGTGTAAACACAAAATCCAGTGCATTAACACATTCTAGAAATGGATTAACATAAAATAGTACTTACATTCTCCTGATTTTAACATAAAAATTTTTCATGTCAGCAGTTAATGCAGCAATTTTTTGTGTTCAGTGTTGACTAAAACTTACCTGTTGTGTATGTGCAGCATTCCTTTAGCCAAGAACACACTCCAGCTAAAAATAATTAGTTAGTCAGCACATCAAAGTGTACTTCTTTAGAACACAACACAAGATTCTAAATAATGGTTTAACTGTGCTTTAAAGTAAGACTTTTAATTTGGCATTATAACAAAGCACGCTTTTTAAATGCTGGATCTGTTGACATGGTTTAGTAGTAATTGTCAGACAATAACGTCTTAAATAGGTTAATGTTTCTGTTTTATAGCCAATTTTAGTAGCCAAGCAAAATGTTGTGGTTACTACTTTGCCAGTCATTGCAATTTTTGGAGCAACTCAGAATGATAACTTAGCTGATTCACTCCTACATTTAAATGTGGTTGTCACTCCTAAACCTTGTACGTGTTTTACGTGTGTATGGTCTTTTTTTTTTCTTGTGTATGCATTTGTGTTTATGTATGGGAGTGGATTGTGCACACACATTTGACTATTATCATTTTATAAAAGTACACCTCCCATGGCTTAATGTTACAGTGATTTTAAAACAACTGCACACTAAATATTGCATTATAATCAAGCAACATTTGCTTTTCCCTCTCTCTTTTTCCTCTGCAGTCTATTGCTGTGCACCTGTCTCCCTGCGCTCTGGACGCCGGTGAACTGACGTCCATCCTTTCTCCACCTTTTCCTTCTTTTATTCACCTTCCTCTCCCTGATGGGTTTCTATTCACTTGCTTCTGTCTTCTACACTGTTCTCGTTGCTCCCCCTATGCTTAGTTTCCTAAAGCTTAAAGCAAGTGAAGACGTGAGGTTCAAGAACTTTTTTTATTTCTATGTAAATATACGCCGTTTTCTATTGCATTTCATTAGCTTGAGAAGTCAGATGAAGGAATGGAACCGTACAGCATGGTCAGAGTTACGTAGGCATCAGTCCTGGAGCGCTGCTCTTTATTTACAATTGTTTAAGGAGCTTAAACTGATGTTCGGAAATGGTTTGAGGGATATTAAAGCATGTGATGTAAGGTTCACAAGTCAATGACAGTTTCCAAACCTCATGCGCAAAGGTTTTGTTTTAGGCTGTTGCATGCTGGTTTCTCCAGAAGGGAAAAGTATGTGCTGTTTTGTTTAAAACAACATTACATATACCACCATGTTTATAATTGTATTTATAGGTAGGAAAACTACAGATTTATGAAGGGAAACAAGAACACAATCAAGAAAGAATGTCTTTGTTTACACTCAGCTTTTAATTAGCATGAATGAAGTGCTAAATGCTGTTTTAATTCATGTATTTGCCCCCAAGAGCAAGCTAAAACTTTTTCAGATTTTGGCTTTAGGGGTCTGTGTGACTTATTCTTATTAAATGATTTGAGGAGATGTGTCTGCCCTTCTAAGTTTTTTTTTTTTTTTTAATTCAGATTACAATTAGCTTTTCTCGTGATTTCAGCTGTGAGGTGATTACACTTAGAGTAAAGGTTGTTATCCCATTTCACACAGGATTATTATTTAGGAGGTTTATAGCATTACATGATGCATGCTATGCATCACCTGTGAAGAATAATAGGGAGCTGCTTTAACTCAACAATAAGTGAAGTAATTCCATATAGAGTAAAGGAACTATGGCTAGATATATCTCCAGGGGGTATGATAAATGACATACTGGTTAATGACATTGCACATTTTTGTCCAGCTCTATTTATTCAAAATACTGAATTTGGGTGTCATTTATGTCCCCATGCTAAAATAGGGGGGTGCTGGAGGAGGAGTTAAAATTAATTTTGATATTTTGTGGGCAAGCTTAAAATGTCAGGGTAATACAACTGTCATTCATAATGAAGAATCCCTTTTAAAACAATAGAATTCTTGAGAAATAAATTGTTTGGCATACTATATTATTATTATTACTTAGCAGGAAAAAAAAACATCTGAAAACCTTTGGCTCACAAAACAAAGTTCTTCAACCAAGTTGGCTCATAGGTATCATAGGTATTAATGAATCACTGCTTATTAGCTGATCAAAAAAAAAAAATGTCGTATGAACCTTGATGCTCATTCTGACTTTGGTCGATTTTTAAGAAATTTTTTAAACAGTGTGGTCAGTGTGAGTCCTCACTGCTTGACATTACATAACTACAGTTTATAATAAGCCACTACTTACCACTATGTGCTATTAATTTCTTAGGAATTTTTAATAAAGTGCTACTTATGGCTCCTGTTGCAAGAATGCATCTAATGTCAGATTGTGCTGGAAATAAACCAAAGATTGAGTTCAGAGGAACACCACTATTGTGCAATGATTTGTCACCTGGGAAGATCTACTTGTGTGGTTTCCACAAAGTAAGGTGGTTTGTTTCATTTTGCATGTTGGTCTGTTGATGAGATCTTTGCATGGGTGTGTATGTAATCAAGTCAACAATATCAGACTTAGTATTGTGGCTATGATTTCAGGAAAATGTCTAATTTTTGGATGTGACACTGTTTGTTTACTCGTGACACAAAATGTCATGTGCCACTAATCGATAGTGAGTGTGTGCGTGCATGCACATACACTCTCTCTGTGGTTATATCTGGCGTATACATGAGCTCTGCTGGGAAAGGGTTGGGAAACAGCTTGTGAGTCACAGTGAATCCAGGAACAGGCCTCTCGTCAACTTAACTACCAAACCTGAACACACACACATTCACTCACAACACACCCAGAGTTCATCCCGAGAGTCCTTCAGTAAATCCTCCTTCATCACTTCTGTCTGATATGAATAACCTGAAAAAAGCAGTTGCATTTATTGTAATAACAGATGATTATGTGAGAGATTTTAGGGTTTAGAGAATGAGAGAGAAAGTCATGATGGAACAGCAGAAAAAGAGAGCAGTTTGAAGAATAGGCACAAGCAGTTTCTCAAGAGCAAAGTGAGTTTTGTTTGGCTTTAATTCATGACCCACATTCCATCTGATTTTATTCGCCATCTCATTTTTTCATATACAAGAAACAAAATACAGATCAGATTTGTTTAGGCCTAAAAGAACAGATACATTTTGGCTTTCCAAAACTTTTAGGTGCTAAGTGGTTCTAAATGGTTTTCCCCTAGATATAGTTTGAGATCTGTCAAGGACATTTTTTTCTCTCTCCCTGGGCTCATAAGAGAGGTTTTTAAGAGTCCTTTGCAATCATTGCTTAAAGCCATGGCATACTGTGCAACATCAGCTGTTATTTTTCTCAGGCTGTACGAAACAAATTGTAGCCATTACTTGAGTCCCATTTGTCCCATTGGCAGCTTGTAGGAGCATTTAATTGGCTGATGGTAACACTCCTAGAGATCAGAGAGTTTGTCTTGTAACAAGAGAAATCTTTCACAATCCTTAAAGTCTATTTCATGGGTCCAAAATTGTATAATGAGACCATAACCGTAGGGGTTTTTTTAGAAGTAAAAAATCAAACACTGGACTGCAGCATGATTGCAATGATTTTGATAACAAATAGTGATTGACTGTCTGGAATCTTTTGTGTGTGTCTGTAGCTTTATCATCTTTTTCCTTTTATCCTATTCTTTCCACATGCTCGCTTTAACAGAGTGTATTGCACTAATTCTGGTGAACTGATGAAGCATGTTATGTAATTGACCCAATCTAAAATGCTGACCCATTATAGCAGGGTTCCTCAAATCTGGTCCTGGAGGGCCACTGCCCTGCACAGTTTACCTCAAACCATGATCAAACTCACCTGCCTGTAAATTTTTTGTATCTCTGAATTGATTAGCTTGCTCAGGTGTCTTAAATCTGCAGGGCAGAGCCCCTCAAGGACTGGTTTTTCAGTTATTCTGCATTTTATGGCATAAATAACATTGACATTTTATCTCTATTCTCAGCCTGGCTGGATTCAGCACATGAGTCTGTGTCAGAGAAGACGGCAGAGCAGGAAGTGGAAACAGCATCTGTCGCCAGCAGTGAGAGTTTTGCAGACCACGGCTACGCAGCATCAGAGGGCATGGCTGAGGAGTCCGTCCCAGTCTCTCCCTCCGAAAGGATGCAATCTGTGTCACCCATGTCTTTAAACAGTAGCTCAGCTCTGCCTGGTAACCAGTCCAAAGACTCTTCCAGTGACAGCGATGAGGGTTGTGCGACCTGGGGCTCCAGACAAAGGTATGCACATGTACACACTTTACTCTAGCTCTAAAGTACCACAACAAACAAAAGCCTCTGGGCAGGCCTGATCACACTAACATGAATGTTTAACACAAAAATTGGATTTTGATTCTGATTTTGAATTTTCACTCAATAGGTTGCACTTTAGCTGCTCTAGTATACCGAGTATGCCACAACATTGTGTATCTGACCTCCCTCATTGTCTTCAGGGGTGCGCTGAAACACTTCCTCCCACAACTGAGGGGCTACCACGTATTGGTCAGCATGGACAACACTATGGTGGTCTCTTATATCAATTACCAGTGTGGGCTATGTTCGCGCCACATTTTCAGATAGGTGCAGCAGATTCTGCTTTGAGCAAAAATCAAACTGGTCTCCCTGAGGGCATTTTACATTCCGGGGCATGAAAACTTGGGAGCAGACATCCTTTCGAGGCAGGTGCTGAGGGAATGACGACCCCACCCACAGGTGGTGGAGTCCATATCGCAGAGGTCATGAAGTGAAGAGTGAGAAGGTAGCGGTTGTGAATTTACTTGCCTCTGAGTAAACCGACTGTCCCCTCTGGCTCCATTGGAGCTGGACACCATGGTACAGACATGGCAGAGGCTTCGCCTGTATGTCTTTCCTCCGATAGCTCTGCTCCCGGGAATTCTAGCGAGGATTTGCGGAGACTGAGCCTACCTATTATTAGTGGCTCCATTCTGGCCAGCCTGAGTCTGCTTCTCAGATCTAGTTTCTCTCCTGGACAGCACTCTTTGGGAGATTGCTGTCCAGAGAGACTTTTCTGTCACAAGTGCTAGGGTCAATCTGGAAGCGTGCCAGAGATCTGGAAGGATTGAGTCTGGTCCCTGAGGGGAACCAGCTTATATATTCCGGTCTCTCAACTGAGGTTATTGAGATAATTCTGAGTTCCAGAGCTCCGTCCCCAAGGACTGTGGGGAGGCACAGCCAAATGGCTAAGGCCCATCTTACACTTAGTCATGGTGTGAACAGTACAGTACAGTACAGTTCTTCCAAGAGTCCCTCTCAGCAGGGTTATCCCTGCTATGCTTAAGGTATACGTGGCCTCTATTTCTGCTAATCACGTACCTATTGATGGAGCTACTGTGGGGGGGCTCTCCTTGCAATGTGCCAAATGGCTGAAGCCTATCTTCTTGGGACATTTCTATGGTCCTGGAAGGTTTATCAGAGGCTCCACTTGAGCCATTAGAGTCAGCAGAAATTACTGACTACTGAAGTGACTCTTCTAATAGCTTTGAATTCTCTTAAAAGGGTAGGATATCTGCAGGCCCTGTCAGTAGCCTTCTCTTGCTTAGACTTTGCTCCTGGAATGGTCAAAGCTATTTTGCACCCCAGACTGGACTGCTTTCCTTAGGTGCCTTTTGAGACCAACCTATGGTGGCCGGGAAGTGCAAAACAACATTACAAAGTGTGAAACACTTTTACGAAGCTCGAGACAAATTTACATATTGGAAAACATTTTTACCTATCATAAAACACAATTACATGGGGAAAACACTTTTACCAAGGACGAAACAAATTTACATTTTAGAAAACAAATTAACAAGACGCAAAACACTTTTACCAGTACATTCCCTTTCCGTGAAGAATCTGTCATTGTAAATTTGTTTCGGGACTGGTAAAAGTGTTTTGCGTCTTGTTAATCTGTTTTCTAAAATGTAAATTTGTTCCGTCCTTGGTAAAAGTGTTTTTCCCATGTAATTGTGTTTTATGATAGGTAAAAATGTTTTCCAAAATGTAAATTTGTCTCGAGCTTCGTAAAAGTGTTTCACACTTTGTAATGTTGTTTTGCACTTCCCGGCCACCGTACCAACCAGCCGGTCATCCTGCAACCATTCTTTCCTCCGCCTCATGAATCTCCGGAGCAAGATATGCTCCACCTTTTATGCCCAGTCTGTGCCCTTAGGATCTATGTCAATTGCTGAACTAGATGTTACCATAGCGTCCATACCAATGGCATGAGACAGCTTTGAGTTCCATTAGAAAGTAAATATCTCAGGTTATGTATAGATTATGGGGATTCTGTGACATAGGTGCCCTTTTATTGTCTCTCTGATGCAAAGCATTTTAAAGTGTTCTTGTGCAGTAAGACCAAAAATGTGCATTAAAGGAGTGATCAATCAGCTATTTTCGAAGGCTTGCTTGTGTTTATGGGGTGCACTGTAACATGTGTTCATGTTTCATTTAAAAAAAAAAACCAAAACATTATTTTTCACATATTTTACCTTTACTCTACAACGCTGTTTCTGTTCTCCTAAAAAGTTCTGTTGACTTCCTGGTACTATGAAGCCCCTCCCTCAGAAATTCGCAATGGGCTCAGATTGGTTAGCTGGCCCACTGTGTTGTGATTCGCTAACCACCTAGTGCACTTTGTCCGGATATGTCATGCCACTTACCATTACGGGTAGTTGCATGTGCAACACCTCACCCCAGTTGCTGCGTGTTCCCGGGGGCAGGGTTTAAGTAAATTTTAGGGTTTTTTATGTCACAAACCCAGAAAAAAACTTGTTGTAGTCCCTACCAGCTGTTTGTTGTTACAATGTCAGATATTTTACATTTAAACAACATCAGTCGTTTAATATTTACTACACTGAGTAAATACTACTCTGATCTACCCCACATTGTTTGAACTCCATAAGATCAATCCGTTTATTAGACTTTTATTTCTCCGTTGGACCGGAATAAAAAACTCTTCCAGGCAGAGTGGAGACAGAGCTGAGGATTTATCTCTCTCATTCTCTCTGTTTACCAGCATCAATTTATTCCCACAGTTCAGCTAGTCTCACGTTCATCCATTTCCAGCCAGCCGGTGTACCTCCAGGGCTGACTGAGGAGTCTGGCTTTTTAAAACTTTGCTTTATGGAGCTGAAAGTGCTGACTGCTATCCAGATGTATGTGTGTGGAGTCTCCGCCAAAGCCTGAAGCCTCACCTCCAGCTCCTCACTCTGGCTCTGTCTCCACTATAGGGCTCTATACTGTCTTTTTATGCTTTTTCCTTTTTACCAGGAAAGGGCTATTAGTTTTTCCACTCAGTCATTTTTAAAAGCAGCCTTTTCCAAAGGTGTTAAAATACACATTTTTGTAGGCTTGTGTTCTCATAACATCAACTCACCTGATCATTTTGCAGTGCCTGGTGCATGTTTAATGTTTTTAATTAATGGGAGAGTTTTTGCCATGTGCAAAGAGAGTTCAGAGGGCAAGTCCAGAAAAAAAGTTAAGAAATGACAGGTGGAATTCTTATTGTTGATAAATACTACTCTAAATCTCAAAGAGTACAGGACAAAGAGCACACAGGAGTTCCTCCCCTGATACAACACTGTAGATCCTGTACTGTAATGTCAACGTGACATTTTTATTTGTTATTTTTCTCCATTTGATATTGGACCCTGTGAGACTGTGTTGCTACACTGATGGCACAAATGAATCCAGTAATTAGACAACAATGCTATTTCTGTTATTCTTATGTTGTAGTATTACTGTGAGAGTAATTATATACTAGGGACAGCTTTACTAAAGTTGGTCGCTTTCTTTTACTTGCTTGTTACAAATGCACAACCAACTGAGATAATTTATTGATTTCTCAGTAGCGGAAATAATCAGCGAGGACATCAGTCAATCAAGAGACAAAATGGATATGAAGAAGACCCAGAGATTACTGCTCAGATTCAGCTTACCCTGGCCGATCTAGATGCAAATCTGGCAGGTAAATGGCCTCTTTTAACCACTTAGCTGTGCTTTCTCATGAATACTTTAAAGGGTCATGATACCTTTAGTTCTCACCACAGTTGAAAAATGTTACAAAAGTGGTTAAGGTAAACTGTGGAGCGGAGATAGACGAGTGGAAACTGTCAACACAATAGCATCTTCTGATTAAGACAATTCTATTTCACTCTCATTGAATAAAAATCATTAAGGTTCCGAAAACAAACATTTCGATCCAAGAACACGTCTCTCAATTACTATGTGATTGTACAATTTAAAGTGTCTGTTACAGGAAATCAACATGTGCTGTAGTGAATAATTATGACACAGATGAGTCATCAATGTACTATAGGTGTAAGAAAATGTCACATCCTGTGAACAATTCAAATGAACGGGTGCTAACATTGTGTTCTATTATCAACACACATACTTCTGTTGAAATTAATTTTAGTGTTTCATGACCCTTTAAAAATCTTTTTTTTTTTTTTTCTACCAGTTATTCAACTCCAGGAAGTAATTTAAGTAAACTTGTTTCCTGGCAGCTTAGCTATAATACCATGAACAATGTTTGAATCCCTATGACTAATTTACTCCATAATTGTGTTTTTTCTGCATATTAGATATTAATCACTCAGAAGGAACATCTGTGTTTGTGGATGATGAAATACCTGTGTCCATTGTTGACATGGACATTCCAGTGACAACCATTGATGAAGTTCTTGATGATGACCGGTGCAGCTCGAGTGAGTGCGAGGCAGCATTGTTATGTAGCTCTCAAAACATCACCAGCCAACTGTGTGCACCAAGTGAAGCTATCGAAAACAAAAACAACAATGCCTGCGGGACAGAGGAGAAACAGTCTGTCCCCGAAAGAAGTCCATTCCCAGACATAAAGAAGCAGTCACAAGAGACTACACTCAAAGTTATTGAGAAAACCATGAATCCATCTCCAACCAATGAGAAGCCATCACAAGATACTAAGCTTGTGGAACAGAAGGCTGTCTTCATCTCTGAGACTAAGAGTAAAGCTGTAACTAAAGAACTGAAGAGTCAGAAAGACAAAGTATCACAGAAGTCCCAAAGTTTTGTGCGTCCTACTGTTCAAAGCGTTCAAAAGATTCCTGACGAAAGACTGACGACGGCGCCTATGGTTCAAAGGTTCAGTACAGAGACTGCTTATGAGGAAAGCACACCTATTACCAGAGTCCCAACAACTCAGGGTAAGATCACCCAGAGTTCCTTCTCTCGCTTTGGAATGAAAACCTTCACAGTCATCCCTCCCAAACCGACTGTGTCTCAGACCAAGCCTACAGGCTCTCTAGTCATAGGTGCCATTAAGATTGATGAACAGGGCAACATGGTTACTCGGAAACACATTTCCACTGGCCCAAAGATAAATGGCAATCCCAGTGTTGAAGCTAGTACAGAAACATCCCCATTGGACAAAGCCAAAGCATTCTGGAGTACTACAGAGAAGCAAGACCAATCAACTACGATCAACCAGGGACCCATAGTAAACAATAGTGATACTGATGTATTCAAACCCTCGATTGTGTCTGGTGTCTCTAAACTTTCAGTGGAAACACCTCGTGAAGAAACACACAAAGAGGTCATTATATTGGAAAGGAAGCCCATATCTGTAGTGGCAAGTAAGCCTTCATTCCCAGAACCTGCAGAAAATCCCTCTTTAACAGCTCAAAGGCGAGATTTCTCTTTTCTTATACCCTCCAGAAGAACCTCCAGCCAATACGTAGCTTCTGCCATTGCTAAAAACAATAGCATTCCCAACACTAAAACAGATATCAAGCAGGCGCCATCAGAGTCCATTGTTGGTGTTCAAAAACCTGTAAATCAACAGTTTAATAGTGAGGTTAGACTTACAAACACACACAAACCTGCTACTGCTTTCAAACCCCCTGAAAACTTAGTGCCTTCTTTTGGACACCCTAAACACCTGCAAAGTTACCTCAGTCATGTTGCAGAAAAGCCAGCAAGTTCTGAGAGAATAAACAGTGTTGAAAAAGGCACTCTGCACGGGGAAGACAGAACCAAATCTCTGGACTCACATCCCTTAAATAACAAAATCCAGCCCTCTACACATATGTCTGCTCACATTAAACCCATGGAATCTTCCTCTGAAGAAGCCACATCAATCAATAAGTTCCCAGACACCTCTGCCAGACAGACGCCAACAGACACCACACGTCCACCACTTACAAAGAAGCCAGAGTTACACAAATCTGAGATTCCATCTGAAACAAACCAGGGCAACTTGTTTGGACCGGTTAAGAAGTTCAAGCCTGTTATTTTTAAGCCTGTACAGAAGGAAACTTCTATCCATAACTCGCTAATGGAGGCCATACAGTCTGGAGAGGGCACTGAACGGCTCAGAAAGGTAAACGGTGAATCACAGCATGGAAGTAAATGTATCAGCTTTTTGGAACATCTGAATGTATTAAATCTGTCTAATGTCTTGCTTTTCACATTGTTCAGGTGTCTGACTTGTCTACGAAGAGCACAGTTAGGAAGCCATCTTACAATGATGCAGACAATGAGCGTTCAGTGCTTCTTTCAGCATTAAGAGCTCCAAGCAACTCTGCGAGACTGCAGAAGGTAAACAAAATATTAGTGACACTCAAGATGTGGTAGGGTTGAAAAAGGGCAGAAAATTGCCAAAAGTTTTCAAAAAAAATCCTGGAAAGTTTCCTAAAATTCTGGAAAGTTTACAGAAATTTACCAGATATTTTCTGCCCCTTTTCAACCCCAAGGTGTGGTCAAATTAGTGAATTTTTGTGGGGAAAAAAGATCCATTGTCAGTCAATGCAGGGAATTTGCATAATCTTGAACCTGATTCTTATTGAAATAACTGAGTTTTCAGTTGTTGTTGTTGTTTAATGTAACACTTACTTTCACACTAAGACTTACAGTTACGTTTGTACTGTGAGATTCTGCAGGCAAAAAAGGATAGACTGGATGTTACGTGCAAGAATGTCTTTTTTTTTTTTTTTTTATGTAGCACTCTTGAACAGTGCCATTATAAAGAAGTGGCTGAGTAGTACTAGTCACTGCTTGAATGTCACTGGCAAATCAACCAACTTCTGTTGGTCAGTGCTGCAAATTCACATCACAGTGCATCAAACTTTAACCCATTGTTTGGGGAAAACTGTTTAAAAATAATGTTATTTGCTCATTTTTCAAAAAAAAATAATAATAATTCACATACAGCCTGGTTGTGATTAAGTTAACTGTAAATGCCACATCACTGTTGTACTTCTAGACCAAATCAGGAGCAGCTAAGGAGTTGGAGCAGCTCAGGAATCTTGAGGAAGACAGAAATGTCCAGAGAGATGATATCTCACCTCCTCCCACTTCTTCTCCTGCTTTTGTGCCACCCCCACCTCCAGCCTTTGGTCCTCCCCCACCTCCACCTTCAGCTCCAGTCAAGCCCCCTGTAGTGCTGCCTGCTGGAGGAAACCCAGAGGTGGCCCGAGAGGCTCTTCTGGAGGCCATTCGCTCAGGCTCTGGGGCTCAACGACTGAGGAAGGTAAGAGGCTCATTAGAGTTCTAGCTTGTGTCAGAGAAACCTTATAGGGGAAATGTCTAACAAAAATCAGATTATAGATCAATTTACTACTTTTGGCAGTTTACCATTAATCTTCAAAAAAATTTGCAGCTTAAGGATTTTTTTTATATTCATGTCTGTGGTGTTTCTGTGACAGTTGGTAATACCAAAGACAGTAACACCAGAAATACCATCATACAGATTAAATTGCATTTAAAACATTTATTTCTTGAATAAAAGACAAAAACATTACAACTTAAGACTTTCAATTACACAGATCCCTGTCACACAGACAAGACGGCAAGTGAATGGAAGACTTGGAACCATCCAGGCAACATCACCGCTTTCTTATGGACACTAGAAACCTTCACTGGATCACCGTTTGGGTTTACCCATCGCCAAATCTGGTGTTTAAGCATTTGTGCTAATGCTGTTGCAGATAATGCTAATACAATATACTTTATTTATAGTGATATGCTGCTTCACATCCGTGCCAATACTAATTTGCCCAGTTTCAGGCAGTTCATGTCCTACTGACATTCTAATGATGACATTGAAGTTCTTTGTTAATGCTGCTTTGAGGTTGTTTTCTTTTTTTCATATGTCTGCCTGACTTCTATATCTCTATCAGTATTATACCTGAATATATTATGCAGGTATTTGCTGTTGCATCACAGTATAGATGGTGGGCTGCAATTGAATCCACCTGCCAATCACAGCAGTCTGTGGTTTTTTGATTTTCTTTTTTAAAGGAACACTAAGTGGTAAAATGGAAAACACTGAGAGATTTTTATTTAATCGTTATTATAAAGGTGTTTCTGTAAATGTTTTGTTATTTTCCAAATATATACATATTGATAATTATATCACAATCTATTTTCATTAGAAAAGTGGACTAGAAAAGTATATATTGACAATGAACGCCTCTTGACAATTTGAAGCATTGTGCAGTAGATACAAACGCCGTATATTTGACCAATACTAATGCACTTTCTCTAAGACTAATTATTTTGAAAGCCTTATAAGATACTGTATGATTGGACATAATGTAATCAATTCCTTTTTATCAGTCTGCTGAACAACTGTGATCTAGAGCTATCATGGTAATTCAGCTTTAATTTATTCCATTGGGAAAATCATACACTACTATAATTAGAATAAATTGTTTAATATATTTACACAAGTTGTAAATGTATTTATGTTGTTGAAATTTTGCTTTATAGACTATATGACTGTATTCCTGTACAGTGGTAATCTCATTGAATAAATGACTTGGAAATAAGTCAACAGGTGGATATTTTGTAAAAATATACCTGACACTAATAGCAAGTTTAAAATCTGACACTAAAGCATTAGTGTAAGGGAAATATTTTTAAATAATGCTTTTGTAATGTTTTTTTTTTTTTGATTGCAGCACAAACAATCAAACTTGTAAATCAATAAAAAAATATTTTACAGTCTTTCTGTTTACATTGCTTGCAGAGTTATTTTGAGAAATGACAAATTGTATGCATACACTCTAAAAGAAATGGCTGCAAGACTTTTTACAATTTTATAAACAGATTAATAATGTTGTCTGGAAATTGTGCACTTCATGTGATTGTTTTAGTCTGGATGCCATTAGCATTGCTTGTATATTTGCAATGATTGTCATAGTGTTGAACTTTTAAGCTTAGTAAAATAAAACATAAGCACCAAGCTGCAGACATACATGCAGATGATTCAAAATAACCCAAATGCAAAATTAATTGTAAAAAGTCAGCAAAATGCCTAAATAAATGTATCTTGTGTTACATGTTTATGCTTTAAACAGTGTGGTACCCAATCCCAATATGTTTTACAGTATGTTAGGTTTTCATTTCAAACAGCTTGCCAGCAAACAGGACAGCATTTTAAAGTACTAATACATGATTCTGAAGGTTCATCTCCTGTCAGGAAAAACTGGTTTGTCACCTCTTGCACCATGTCTTCGTTTATTGCTCAACTTGTTAGTCTTGTTCTACAGCTGTCTCTGACAATGATTCGGGCATATGTTTGGACAATTGCCATGAAACCGTTGCATTCTCCATATGATGAACGAAAAGGCTTTCCAGGGCAGCCTTTGCTGGCTTGGTAGCTTAAGATTGATTATACAGCCGATAATGGTGAGCAACTTTCCCTTGAGCCTGATTGAAATAAGATACACTAAACGGTTAGATGAGGATTGAAATCACCCAATTTTGTTTTTGTTTTGTTTTTTTTGTGTGCAATCCACAGACAACACATGCCAAAAGATGTGGGAACTTACAGTTACAGTATGTCTTCCTGTAACAGTATTATTGGTTCTCTAGCATTCTTGCTAGAAAGGCAAACACTTTGTCTAAAATCAAACAACTTTAAGTCAGTCCAGATAGTCAGATGTTTTACAGAAAGTTGTAGATAATTAGCTTTGGTCTGCTTAGGCTTAGGTCTACCTGACTTGAGGCTGAGGGAACCGAAAACTGTCAGGTTTGGATCAGTCTTTCATGGTCTTATTAGGGCTTCAACTTAATACCCACACAGACCTCTATCAAAAGCCATACATAAACTAACATTTATGAGGTTACTGTATACCAAAGGTACTTTACTGGCAATGATGGATGACCACATCAGAGAACTCTCTCATGATTAACAAAAACATTCTAGTAAGTCAGTTTCTTGTAACTGGAATTAATTATGGTTTTATAAAATCCAGCAAGCTATTAATAGACCTTTAATTACAGTCAACTCAGGACAGACAGACTCTCCAGTGTCATCATTTGCAGTTTCTCTTAATCCGCATCATAAAAAGTGTTATCCATTATGCAAGCATTTTTTTACATGTATGCCTGACAAACTGCAATTTAGACCCACTAATTTGTTAGTTTCTAAGTGCATATTTAATAGTCTATTTATTTTGGGTGAATGCAAAAGTCCCCTTTCAAAAATATTCCTTGTATCCAAGAGAGGCCTGTTGATATGCACTACCATTCGGCATCATAAACCATCCTCTCTTTCCTATATTAATGTGTTATTATATATTTTGGCAGAGCCCATGTGCTCTGAGGGTTGTGGGCTGGAGGTTAGAGCACTGTGTCTCTGGGCAGGCTCCTCCTCATCCTGATGGGGTAATCCCCTCTATGGCGGATGGCAGTAAATTCTTCCCCTCCCACAATCCCTCTGTTGGTCAGAATTCCGGCTCGTTTGTGGCCAATCTGATATGTGTTATGAAACTGCAAAATGACTGTTTGCTTCCAAACCGGGGAAGCCATTAGTACAGCAAAACAAACTCTGGAGAAATGAGATCAAAGGTCACAGTGATATATTTTAGAGATGCATCAATACTATAAAATCATTTATGGAAGTGGATCAGCAGGTATGCAAATCTGGCCTTCTCATGTACTGTACATGTAGAGAGTTTATTTGATATTTCAGACACTGAAAGGTTTGAAAGTATATTTGGTAAGTAACTAAACTTAAAAGGTCAACATATTTGAGTTACAGTCAAATAGGGTACAGACCAACTATACTATATCTGCTATACGGCTAAGCACTTATTTGTATATAATCTTTTAAAATGAGCTTTCATCTGTTAAAACAGTTGTGCGTTGCCCTAAAGCAATGTTTTCCACATGGGGGTTCATGAGGGAACTGCAGGGGGTTTGTAAGATGATGAAAAGCTTAATAATTATATAATTATATTAAATAAAATAACAGTGCTTTTCATTATTATTATTATCAAATATTCATTTTATACAACCCGAATTCCGGAAATGATGGGATGTTTTTTTTTTTTGAATAAAATGAAAAGAATTTCAAATCACATGGGTCAATATTTTATTTACAATAGAACATAGATAACATAAATGTTTAAACTGAGGAATGTTACAATTTTATGCACAAAATCAGCTCATTTCAACTTTGATGCCTGCTACAGGTTTCAAAATAGTTGGGATGGGGGCATGTTTACCATGGTGTAGCATCTCCTCTTCTTTTCAAAACAGTTTGAAGACGTCTGGGCATCGAGGTTATGAGTTTCTGGAGTTTTGGTGTTGGAATTTGGTCCCATTCTTGCCTGATTTTCCGTTTAACGATGCGCCAAATGTTCTCTATAGGTGAAAAATCTGGACTGCAGGCCAATTCAGCACCCGGACTCTTCTACCACGAAGTCATGCTGTTGTAATAGCTGCAGTATGTGGTTTTGTATTGACGTTGTCTGGAGGTGAGCATATGTTGCTCTAAAACCTTTATATACCTTTCAGTATTCATAATGCCTTCCAATACATGCAAGCTGCCCATACAGTATGCACTTATGCACCCCCATACCATCAGAGATGCTGGCTTTTGAACTGAACGCTGATGACACGCTGCAAGTTCTCCTCCTCTTTAGCCCGGAGGACACGGCGTCCATGATTTCCAACAAGAATGTCAAGTTTGGACTCGTCTGACCATAGAACACTTTTCCACTTTGAAACAGTCCATTTTAAATGAGCCTTGGCCCACAGGACACGACGGCGCTTCTGGACCATGTTCACATATGGCTTCCTTTTTGCATGATAGAGCTTTAGTTGGCATCTGCGGATTTTCTGGAAGTATTCCTGGGCCCATTTAGTAATGTCAATGACAGAATCATGCTGATGATCACGGGCATCCAACAAAGGTCTTCGGCCTTGTCCCTTACACACAGAGATTTCTCCAGTTTCTCTTAATCTTTTGATGATGTTATGCACGGTAGATGATGAGATTTGCAAAGCCTTTGCAATCTTTTCAAAATTTCTTGCTTTTTCAGCCCTTTGTTGCCCCTGTGCCAACTTTTTTGAGACCTGTAGCAGACATCAAATTTGAAATGAGCTCATTTGGTGGATACAAGTGTGAAATTTCTCCGTTTAAACATCTGTTATGTTCTCTATGTTCTATTGTTAATAAAATATTGGCTCATATGATTTGAAAGTCTTTTAGGTTTCATTTTATTCAAATTTAAAAAAACGTCCCAACATTTCTGGAATTCGGGTTATATGTTAGAACAGTTAAGACATACTACTATGTCTACTATTATAATCGACATCAGAGCACCGTAAACATACAAATGTGTTCTTAAATGATTAAAATATTAACTTAAAATTTTAAGCTGACAAAAAAGTTTGGGAACTCAAGAATATCTAGGAAGTAAACAAAGTGGAAGGATGAGATGTGTATTTCCAAAAGTTTTCACAGCAATGCCATTTTTACTTTCAAGTCAAGTCATCTTTATTTATATAGCGCTTTTAACAATACAGATTGTGTCAGAGCACTTAACCCCTAAAAAAACCTTTTTGTTTAGCATGAAGAACAATCTGAAGAAACTTTATCCTCTTCAAAGCACCTTTAGTGCTTAGTAGATACAAAAATTGCGAGAAAAAAAGTCAGAATTGCGAGATATAAACTCACAATTGCGAGAAAAAAAGTCAGAATTGCTAGTTTATATCTCGCAATTCTGAATTTATATCTCGCAATTCTGACTTTATAACTCGCAATTACGAGTTTATATCTCACAATTCAGAGAAAAAAGTAAAAATTGCGAGAAAAAAAGTCAGAATTGCAAGATATAAACAATTTTTTCTCAGAATTGTGACACAATAACCTTTTTTTTTTTCTTTTTTTTTTAATTCAGTGGTGGAAATGGGCTTCCATACAGAACCTTTATTTATGAGTTTATAACAATTTCCAACTAAAATCTTGTGACTCTGAATGAGTTCTACAGTGGCCTTGTCTTATATGTATTATGTATTACAAAATCAAAGCTATTAGATTTGGATTTAATTGCTACTCTTATCATTCTCATGCCATCAGCCTGTTCAAAAATATCTTCTCACCTAGGAGACACAATAACAGAAAGAAACTGATAACGTCTGCAAGACAAGACTTCTGTGTGCTTCAATGCATGAACAAAATAAAATGGGGTATAATTTTCTTCATGCACTTGCACCTCTGTGTTTTTTTCTTTTCTTTAGAAACTGACTATATTTTACATAAAACTTTTTTTTAGATACTGACTAACTATAGTCTAAATTAATGACTTTGAAAACCGCTCAGTATTAAACCAGTGAACAAATTCTCCTTAGCCCTGAGGCGGCTCCTTTAACAAGACTGCAAGTAATGATTGCGCATTCTGCATGCCTAAAAAGTGAAATCATCATACTCACAATATCAGTATAGGTCATGCACAGCTTGGTCAATATAACTGTTCACATGGGACTAATTTTTAGATAATGTTTTGAGTTTTTTATGAGGTTTGTAATAGTATATCATGCAGACACAAAGTCCAGCTCAGTGTGACAACACTACTGAAATCTACTACTGCTCACTGTCAGTATGCTATTCACTTTTAAACTCATTTGGAAAAAGCTCTAGACAATTAACCTTTTGGACTACATATACCCTCTGTGTTGTTCCAGGGATGGACAGGATGAGAAAATTCTCATTGGCATGCCTCCAACAAGGGAATCCAAAGTTTTTCATATTAGAAATTAACATCATGGGAAAAAATATCAACATTTAAGCCTAAGTAAAATTCACCAAATTATTTAGTCAAAAATATTGAAAATGTTTACATGTTTTAAGACATTTTATCCAGTAGACATAATGGGAACATATTACAGTAATTTACTGCATTTTAGGCAAGACTGTTCTATTGTTTTGTAGGATATATACATATTTAGCTGGAACTATTCTTACTGTGGTCATTTTTGTAAGGAACCTCACTTGTAGTTTTACAGTCGGAAAACAGTCAAATAAAACGTGCTGAAGGGAAAACAGCTCACTGACCTTTTGTACACGATTCGACCCAAATAACAGAAACCGTATTCGCTATGATTTAATGTTCAAAAAACTTGATCCATGAGCTCGTGGGGACAATTTTAATTGCCGAGAACATATTATAACGTCAGGGTTTAAACAGTAAAGGGCAAGCAATTATGTGTTAAACGTGCTTGTGTGTGTGTACACACAGCCATGTTGTCAGTAATGCAGTAACCGTGTGTGCTCCGAGCCGTGTCACGCGCTCGGCTTATTCAACGCACACATTGGGTCGCGCGGGGGTCTGGCCAGAACGCGGAACGCTAGTGGCTGGTGACGGGGTGGTGTTGCCCTGGAGTGGGCGGGGTCTGGTTTGAGTGGGCGGAGACTTTGGGATCCTGACAGCGTCCAGCGCGCAGCAGCGCACACATACATACACACACATTCACACATTTACAGTGAATAAGACACGGTTGTTCTCCGCTATAGAGAGGTAAGCGATGAATTTTAACTCTCACTCTTATATTTTTTCGAAACGAGCGTTCACCCAAAAGTTTAATCTGTGAGTGTGCATTGGGAGGAAAAAACGGTTGTAGGGTGCCCTAAAGAAGAACTTGTGAGTAAATAAGACCAGTGGGTGAGAGAGGGCTGAGAGGTGTGGCTTCTGTTATAGAATCATAGAGAGTAAAGGAAACTTCAGTTGCAGCATTAGAATCAGATATTGTAGTGCAATAATTCACAGCTTAATATTTAGGCTGTAAAATGTTTTGTCAGACTGGCTTCACGTGGGTATCATCTAAAATAAATGGTTTTATTGGTCTTATTCATTCGATTCAAAACCTGAACTGAATGATTCAGTAGGACTGAATCGTACTACTACTACCACTACTACATTAAAAAAATAAAATAAAAAACGATCGGGTAGAAATACATTCTTAAGGTAAAGCTGCCTGTTACCACTTTATCACAGTACTACCGAAAACAGAAAATAGCAGCAGAAGATCCTAGCAACTAGATAAGTCTGACATTTACAGTGTGAACATGCAAGTGATGAAATTCCTGTTTTCTTAGGAAGAACATTTTAACGGGAGTGATGTAAACATTACAATAAATTGTACAATGAAAGCTGTTCATTGGCTAACTGTAATTAATATCTTAGTAAATGTGGCAAAACTATATTTGTAACACAATTTACAATATTTTTATGCATATTTAGCCATGCAATGTATGTATTTTTGTGATAAAACATTGCACTAAAATTATGTTTTAAAATGTATGAAATTCCTTGCCCCTCCCTGTATGAAAAATACTGTTTTTTTTTTTTTTTTTTTTTTTGTTTGCTTGTTTTGTTTTTGTTTTTGTATCATTGTATTTTACAGTGACAAAGAGATATTTATCAGCTCAGTTGTTATCCTAACATAACAATTTAATTATATTGTAATTCCAAATTAATTTAATCACATATAGAGTACGTTTAGAAAGTGCAAAATATGTAATCACCAAAATTTCATCCTCTAATGCTTTGGAATCCACAGCTGCCAGTTTCTATCATAAATGTAACAAAAATACAATAGTTGTGTCTGTATAATGACATACATCTTACAGAGGGCCAGCCTGGAAATAAAGGGATAGTTCACACAAAAATTAAAATCCTGCTATCATTTACTCACCCTCATGTCATTCCAAAACTGTGTGACTTTCTTTCTTCTGTGGAATGTAAAATAAAATGTTTTTAGAAATATCTATGATTTTCTATGGTATGATTTTTTTTTTCTTTTTCGTCCATACAATATAAATCAATGGACACCAAAATGGTTTGGTTACCACATCTTTAAAATAGCTAACCTCTTTTGTGTACCAAGTCATGTAGGTTTGGTACAACACGAGGGTGAGTAAATGATGACAGACAGTTCATTTCTGGGTGAACTATTCTTTTAAACAGCTCTGATTATGTGACTGTTTTCCTCAGCTATGTAAAAATGTTCTGTTAAATCAGGACAGTTTGCACTTTCATTTATAGTTGACATCAATTTTGATGACAGATATTACCAGTGGGATTAAAAAACAAGGTTTTATAGTTTGTCGGCTGAAGAATACCACAAGGTACTGTTCTAGGTCCTATTTCATTCTCGGGAGGTTCCTCCACTGACAGGCTGAGGCTGAAAGCACGATTTAGTCAGAGGATGATGAAGCTTTTAAGGGTGGGGCTATTGTAAGAGGAGGAGTTGTTTGGTGTGTATTGGAGAGAGTTAGCTGAGAGATAGATATATTGTGGACGCTTGCATTGGGATATTAGAGATCTTGAAGAAGCAGCAGTAATGGTGAAGTAGTCTTGTAATACTGTGTGCATTTAGATTCCTGTGACTGGACAGACGCAGGGCTTTACACACACCAGACACCGGTGAGTTCTGGTTCATTAATGCTTTTAAATGGGTCCACAATGATTTAAACCCCCGTTTAAAGAGCATGACAAAGTTAAAAAGCTTTGAGTGGTGATTCATGTAGTGCTGAAGGAGTGTGTGTAGATAAAAGTGGGGATGGTTTGTGTTGAACTTCTCAGCCTATTATTTATCCATTAATACAAAAGATGTGTAGAAACATATGTAATGTAGAAACATGATGTTCTGAGTTATTTCCATCCTCATGGATACTGACATGTATTTAATTTCTGGCAAGCTTTATGAGGCAAGTTGTGAACAAAGGGTGATCTGCTGCCTTAAATGTAAAACCTAAATACCCCTAAATTATATTCTTGTTGCTGAATGTCTTAAATATTATTTTGATTGTTGCTATCACATATACTGTACCTGCTTAGTTAATTGCTTAAACATAACTTTATATAGGCTAAATAATGATTACACATTAAAGGGATAATTTGCCCCCAAAAAAAGAGATAGATAGATAGATAGATAGATAGATAGATAGATAGATAGATAGATAGATAGATAGAAAACAATTACTCACCCTTATTCATTTTCAAAACACACAAATATGATCAAATATGATAAGTTCTTCCAGACATTCTTGATGTTCAAGTAGTCACACTGGTTTATGTGGGTCACACAAGTGCATTTCAGTTTCTGTATACTATAATTGATCATCCCCATTCATATTACAATATCTTTATAAACTTGTAGTATTTTGGTGGAATGGACTTTCAATGGAGCTACAGTAATCTCTCAGGTTTCATTAAAAAATATTCTCATTAGTTTTTCGAAGATGAACAAAAGTCTTATGGGTTTGGATCGACATGACATCGTAAATGATGAGAAAGAATGGTCATTTTCGGTGAACTGCTGTTGATGAATATATTACTCTGCTATCACAATTATACTGTTTCATGGACACAGTAATGTTAAGAATGACCATTTGTTGTTGGGTGGTATCCAGGAGATTCCTGTTTAAGTATAATGGAAATTTGTATCTGTAAGGTTCTAGGTTCTAGCACGCTGTTGCAGACACTAGTTTGATGAATGAAGGCAATTTCAAGTGCAGCCTAAAGAAAAATCACATACTTCAGTGTCCTGCGAGCGATACTACATATTATGATAATGGAAAATATTCTATTCAGATGTTTTGGCATCTTGTTTTCTTGATTCAGGTCTGTATTGTATATTGAATGTCAGAGTGGTCAAATACAGGTAGGATTCAGAACTTAGGTTCTGAATAGAAATTTTACCACTCTAGTATGTATGTTTTCCTTTAATACTTTAACAAATTCCATTATATGGACAAAACGGTCTTAACTTAAAACAACTCACAAGATGCTTGCTGCAGAGGGAATTGATCATGACCCTCATGGCCGTAACTTTCAATGGCCGGCAGACTCCATGGACACATTCCATTCTATCTTGCGTCATTTTGCTATCATTCATGGTTTCCTATACAGTGTTAATACCCCCTGGACCGAGGCGGGGTCATGACACTATAGACCTGAGCCTGGACACCACAGTTCAGCCAGTGAAAATCCCTCCTGTTCATTCATTCAGCTCTTATGTACATTGAGTAAGTGACTCATAAGCGACGATCGGTACTGTGGTCAGAGCGATCTGTTCTAGAGCTTAATGACCCCACATTTCACTGAATCAGGCTGTCCTGGTGCATAATGAACTGAAGTTTTATGCAACTCAACATTGCGTCTTTCTACCTTGTTTGTGTTGCGTTTTTCTTACTTTAGTTCTGGATGAGATCCTCTTATTTCTGTTTCTTGTATATTCTGGAAAGTTTAAGAGGGACTGCATTTTTCCAACCCTACTCAAATGTTTTTGTTTTTAACCAGACTGAAATTCTCCCATTTTTAGTGTCAACATTTAATAATCATACAGTCGTCATTGTGAGTTTGAACCAGAGTTTACTCTGTGTCTTATGTTGCAGTCACATTGTATTGGAATTACTGTAATTACAAGATAGCAACTCAGCAATTCTACTTCGAGAAATGTCCTCAGATTCGTTTTTGAATCGCCAAAATGGATTCATGTGGGACTTGGCTATTAATGACAGAAAATAATTTAATCATTATGTTAATATATTCTGTATGCGATTACGAACTGTTGAAGAACAAAGCAAATGCACCATTATCATTAACCCTAATCAAATGACGTATCAAACTGTGATATCAAGCTAACTGTGGAGGCCGCTGCCATTTTGTTTTTGTTTATATGATGTGTGCGAGGAATAACCTAGCTTTCATATAAGTTTCCAACTTGTAATTACGAGTCCAATGAAGACCTGAATGGTTCTTTGTCGGAAACTCGTAATTACAGTAATTCAGATGATGTAAACAGTTGATGTCTGGAGCAGTCAAAATTTATTATAGAAAACATGCCACGCAAAACTGCTTACCTCGTACTGCAGGTATTTACTATATGTAATCATAATGGATATTTTTTCAAATAAATATTTGCTTTTAGATTTTTTTCTTTTGCATATTTTATATTTTTTATAGGCTTGTTAACTATTGCTATAATTTCATCAACAAAAACTACAAAATATCTTCTCATTAAAAAAAAAAAGAAAGAAAAGAAAAATTAATTAAAAAAGGAAAATGAATCCTTATATGCTGCGCAGCATATTACCGCATAGGAAGATCATTTCCTGTCTAGCCATTACATTCTTCTTAATTACATAAATTAAACTGTAAATTCAAATGGAAACCCTTAACTCAGTGTGAAATATGGTTTGGACGTGTTCATTGCTGGAATTAAAAGAACGAACAAATTTAGCCCACCCATACAGCAAACATGTGCACAACTATAAGAGCTTCAGTCCCATTCATCATTCAGATTGCATAAGAGCCTGCTCCTCATTGCCAATGAATCTCTCATCCAATTAGTGATTGTCCATGTTTCCAAAAGCTTTTCTCCCTGGTTGCCCATTCAGCCATCCTGATGACATGAAGCTTTCTTATAGCGTCCTCTGCCCAGTGGCTCCAAAATAATGGCGTTGCCCATTAATAAAGAAATCAGGATGAGCAACTGAGGTGTGACTGTTGTGCTGTCAACCAATGCCTCATTTAGAAGATGCACATGAAATTCATGGGTGTACTAAATTATACTAACCATATTATTAACATTTTATGTTTCAGAACTGGTTCTGATTTTTCACTTTTGTTTTTGAAATAACTGCTGCTGGTACTTAAAACTATCTTTCTAAAGTAAATGCTATTGCTTGTCAAGATAAGTGAATGAGGTCAATGAATACATTCCCTGAATAAGGAAAGGTCTGGATTCATTTCCAAGGAGTTGAAGTAACTTCTTTTGTTACTAAAGTAACTGCACTCCCACTTGACCTTTATCAGCTCACTAAGCCCTGGGACCAAGAGTCTTGACCCTGCAACTTGTCTTCTGTTATTTGGGTAAAAGAATACAATATTCTTTTCTTACACACCTGTGCTATTAACACAGAAGAATATGGCTGTTAATCCTGAATGCTAGTGCTGAATATATTCCTGTATTCATGAAAAAAAACAACAACAAAAAAAACAGATTTGACGACTAAATTTGTACCTTAGATTACGTTAAATATGCATTAAATATCTTTGATATTTGGGTCAATGACAATGAATTTTTGTCCAGATCTGTTAATCCATTAATTAAAAATGACAGGAAAATTATACATTCTATGACTTAAACACACCTCTTCTAAGAACTGACCAGAAAAAAGCCTTATCTGATAATTTGAACTTTTCTTGGCAAGGAAAGGTTATTTCAGGTTGTAAAATTGAATGTGTTGTAACCCCTCAAAAACGAAAATCGATATTTAACAGTTTATAATATTTGTAAAAATACTTTTAAACTTGCTGTTGTATGAACAGTATAATTCACCTTGTCACATCAGTTGTAATGTCGTTGTCAATCCCAAACACTGACTGTGTGAACGTGAAATGAAGCCAGACATCACTGCATGTTGCTATAGCAAAGCCTGTTTGTTTGGGGAGATAAAGTTGGCAAACTGCCCAATTTTTGTTCTCTTAGTATTTCTGACTTTAAAAGCCAACATGTATGTACAAGTATCCTGACACAGCTTGTTCTTGTGTAATGAAATGTTTGATTTGGATAGAGTAGTGATCTGATATCTATAGGCTACTTGTCAAAAATGGTGCTTTCAGAAAATTTCAGCTTTTCCTTCAAGATGTTTTGACATACCCATGAAATGTATTTGAGTGAGTCAAAGAATGTTGCCCTACATCTGCAGCTTTGAATAACGTCTCCTGTATGTGTCTTTTTAAAAACTTTGCTTCCACCTGGCCATAAAATTATGGATGTAAAATGTGTGAAAGACAGATAGTAGATGAGGGCAATAGAGCAACTGACCCAGATTTCAAAGTTAATAATGTGTTGACATAAAGACTCAACAAGATGATTAAATTCTGATGGAATTTCTTCACAATTTCCACAGCTTCACTTTCATGCCAGTGTCTCGTAACCTTAGTCCACATTCTTTGCAAATTTTTGTTTAGAATATAACTACAGCTTTAGTGTTAGTGATTAGTACTGATCCTGAAGATCAACCTTTCTGGGTAAAGTTCCAGCTATGTACAAAACTGTTGAACCAGCTACACTAAAACTTGGTTACAATATATACTTGGCCCGGATTCACAAAACATCTAAAGGCTAAAAGTAGCTCACAACTTGCTGATTTAGGAGAAAATCTTAAAAATAATGGGCATGTCAGTGCTAAATTTAGGACTCCTAATTGTTTGCTCTAAGAGTATTTTACAAAGCGTTTTAGTGCTAAGACTAGCTCCTAAATCTGTGAAACGTCAGGAGTAGTGAAGGCGACTTCTAAGTCACTATGACCAAATCACAAACTATCCTAAAATGGCTGTTGCTGGCAGTTTGGTTCTGGCGGCTATTCCAACTCCAGATATTCCTTTAATTATATCCTTGTTTTCATTAACCAGTTGGGCAAGAAGTAACAGCTATTCCCTATCGATACTTCACTCGTACTGCGTCTGCTAAGATGCTATGGGGAAAAACAAATTTTTCTCCGATGACTGAAGCCTTTTTCAATAATGAGCTGCACAAGCCTATGGCGACAAAGTCCGCCAGAGCCCACCAGAATGGGCGGGGCCATCTGGCTATATAAGCAGGCATTCCGCCGTAGGATCCTCAGATTTCTTCTCCTTCAGCGATGACTTCTGATCTTCACTATGAGACTCGAAGCCCTTCGCCGTGGAAGAAGCCCTGCAGCGGATCAAGACCCTCTGCTCGTCTGACTCGCCGCTTCCCCGCCGCCTTCAGCATCTGCAGCAGTGGTCTGCATCTGGTCTCGTTCGGTAGGAGTGAGTGTGATGTCATGGACGACAGCATGTCGTTGGTTGCTTCTGATGTGGAGGAGCTGTTGGGCTCGTCCTACAACCCTGCCCCCTGCCGTCTTCGGAGCCCAGCGCGGCCAGCACGGGCAGCATGGGCATGGATGCCGAACTTTTCTGCGTCCTGTCCAAAGCTGTGGAAGAGCTAGGTTTGGACTGGTCTCTGCCGGAGGAGCGCACCCGCAGTCGGCTGGATGAATGGTTCTTGCCAGGGTGCCGTCAGGCCCCTCGTCAATGAGCTTCACCATTCTTTCCAGAGGTCAATGAAGAACTGACCAGATCGTGGCGCACCCCTTACTCGGCCCGCCTACGTCCCTTCTCTTCATCCGCTCTCACGTCTGTCAACGGCTCTGAAGAAAAAGGGTATGACAGACTGCCTCCCCTGGATGAGTCAGTGGTCACGCATCTCTGCCCGCCCACGGCCATCGGCTGGAAGGTAAAGGCCGCCCACCCGTCTAAGCCGTGTAGGATGACTTCAGCGCTTGCTGGACGAGCCTACTCATTGGCTAGTCAGGTGGCCTCGGCGCTTCATTCCATGGCGGTCCTCCAGGTATTCCAGGCCAAACTCCTCGGCTGCATGGATGAGTCCAGCTCAGATCCCGCAGCTTTGAAGGAGCTGCATAGTGCGACCGATCTGGCTCTGTGCACCACAAAGACGAGGGCTCCAGCGATTGGCAGGTCCATGGTCAATCTAGTGGTGCTCGATCACCACTTATGGCTAAACCTAACGGAGATGAAGGATGCGGACAAGGTCCCCTTCCTGGATTCCCCGGTCTCCTCCACAGACCTGTTTGGACCTGCAGTTAAGGGTTTTGCTGAACGCTTCTCTGCTGCACAGAAGATGTCCCAGGCAATGAGGCACTTCACCCCAAGACGGCGCCGACTCGGCAGCCCACAAAGCCTGTGCCTCCAGATGCTCAGCCAGCTTCCAAGCCTGAGCCCCGTCGTCGCTGATAGTGCTAGACCCGGCGCCCCCGGCGCTGATCTGTGGGACAGGAAGATGAGGGGGCCAAGTCTCGTTACAGCCACCACCAAACAGCCTCTGTTGTGCCTCTAAGCACCTCATTCAGTTCTGGGTGCCGAAGGCAGTGTGTTTGTTGTAAATACTTTGTTTGTCGTGAACACTGAGCTCGTTCGAATTGCTCCCACACAACCAACCGCTGTTATAGCAGAAAAATTAAAACACAAACATTTTCAAAAAGAGAGAAAATTTCCTCTTCCACTCATTGCGAGTGTCAGGTCCTCCCTAGGAGGCCCACCACTTGAACGATCCAACCCCTTGCCACACGGGCCGAGTCCTGGCAGGCCGTCCCTGGCTCAGAGCAAGGACACACACGTCCTGCGTTCCAAGGTGATGAATTTGCTGGTGAAAGGAGCCATAGAAACGGTTCCTGCAGATCAGAGTGAGTCAGGCTTTTACAGCTGTTACTCCCTTGTCCCCAAAAATGATGGCGGCCTACTGCCCATCCTCAATCTCAGACATCTGAACCGCACCCTCATGAGACGGCCGTTCAGGATGATTACACTGAAGCAGATCCTCTCGCAAGTGCGCCTAGGGGACTGGTTCTTTTCTCTAGATCTGAAGGATGCCTACTTTCACATCCAGATAGCCCTATCAGGCATATCAATGCATGGTCCTTCCCTTCGGGTCCCTAGCTCCTCGCACTTTTACAAAGACAGACAGACCCTGCTGAGACAGATGGGAATCTGCATTCTGAATAACCTCGTCAACTGGCTCATCTTGGCCCAGTCTGAGGACGACCTACTATCTCACAGATCCTTACTCCTCAGCCACTTGGAATGCCTGGGACTCAGGGTCAATTTTGCAAAGAGCGCGCTGTTGCCCATCCAACGGATATCGTTCCTGGGAACAGTTTTCGATGCAGCCCAAATAAGGGCGGTGGTCACGCTAGAACGTGCACTGGCCATACAGCAGCTCGCGGCCTTGTTCAGAATTGGAGCCTCTCGCCCTCTCAAGGTGTTTCAGAAGATGCTGGGCCTCATGGCCTCCGCGTCACCGGTAATTCAGCTGGGCCTGCTTCGCATGCGTACCCTTCAGTACTGGCTGAAACCACGAGTTCCGTTCCATGCCTGGCATCTCGGACGCCTCTGTATCAAGGTGGATCAGGCCTGCGTGGCAGCCCTGGGCCCGGTTGCATAAAGCACCTTAAGTGTAATTTTCCCTTAAGATCGCCCTTAAGTTTCCCTTACAATTAAGGGCGTTGCATAAAATATACCTTAAATGACACTTAAGACTTTCTTTAGGTGAAACGTCATAAACCCTTAGAATTTCTCTTAAGTGTCCCTTAAAGCCCATTAAGTGTTGCATAAATCCCCTTAACTGTCATTTTCCTAAGTATACCGTAAGGTAACACTCTAAGTGTTACACAGCGAGTCTTCTATCTTCTGCAAGACACAATTTCCCGCTTTATAACAGATTTTAATTTAGGCTTTATTCACATTTATCAAATTCCATACAGCTAATAGCTCAAATGTGAATGCGTCATGCGAGAACACATTTATATTCTTTAATATTTTCATACATATTACCTGGGAGATGACTTGAAAAACACACATGAAAAATATATTTTCGCAATCGTGTGTTTATTGTGTTTACATTTCTACTTTTTATTCAGCTTAGCTGCAGCGATCGCTGCTGTATTCCATCATAAGATACTTCTATGTGTCTGGATTGGACTTTCAGCTCGACAGTGCCCTCCGGCTTAGAGTATGAATGAAAAATACACTGCATAGGAGTGTTTAGCACTTCATAATGTTCACATCACCTCGTTTTGGATACAAATAAAATGACTATCTTGTCTCGTTGCATTTAAATATAGATTTATTCACATTAGTCCCTGAAAATGTTATGTTTCTGTGAAAACTTACACCGCTATCTGCATTAACAAATAACGTGTCCATAGGCAACAGTAGATTTTTTTTAACGGCAAAACCTGGATCGCTGTCGTGAAATACTCAACGGTTTCCCTTAACTAAGGGAATGGTTTAAGTGATTGTATGCAACACCCTTAAGTCATTCCCTTAGGTAAGGGGAAATCATGCCTTAAGTGTCATACTTAAGGGAAAAACTTAAGGTGCTTTATGCAACCGGGCCCTGGCCCCTTGGAAAGACCCTCAGTGGATAGAGCAGGGCGTGCCCCTGGGAATGGTCTGCAGAAGGAAGGTGGTCTCGACAGACGCTTCCAACATGGGTTGGGGAGCGCTGTGCGACGGCAAACCGGCTTTCGGCCACTGGTCGAAAGAGGACAGTCGACTACACATCAACTGCCTGGAAATGCTGGCAGTATGTTTGGGCCTTCACACCTTTCTGCCGGACTTAAGGGGACACCACGTCCTTGTTCTTTCAGACAGCATTGATGGTGGTGTTCTATATAAATTGCAAGAGCGGTCTATCCTCGAGGCGTCTCTTCATCCTGGTAGAACGCCTCTTGGAATGGGCTCAGCTCAACTTGTTTTCACTGAGAGCAACGCATGTATCAAATTGAACCAAAGAGCGGATATGCTATCTCGGAGTAATGTCCCCTCAGACGAGTGGATGCTCCACCCGCAAACGGTTCAGAGAATCTGGGAGATCTTTGGCAAGGCAGAGATCGACCTCTTCGCCTCAAAAGACAACTCTTATTGCCCAACTTATTTCTCGAAGGACGAGGATGCGCTGGCCCACAATTGGCCCAAGCTCCTCCTCTACGCTTTCCCCCCAATCGTCCTGATCCCACAGGTAATCAGACGTATCAGGGAACAGAAACACAAGGTTCTGTTAGTGGCTCCGCTTTGGAGGAACCAACACTGGTTCGTAGAGCTGTCTCGGCTGCTCTCAGAGCCCCAACTGCCTCGAATTCGGGCCCAGTGACTTTAAAGTTGTCCTGAAGCCAAGGCATGGTTATGTATCTAAAGTGCTCTCTACTCCGTTCAGAGCACAGAGAATAACTCTATTGGCGCTTCCTCCTTCGGAGCAAGACCAAGAGTTGTATTTACTATGCCCCGTCAGGGCATTGAGAGTTTATGTTGAACGTACTGCCCCGTTCAGGCTTCGGCATGCTTCGGCAGCCACACCAGAGGTTTTCCTGTCATGAAGCAGAGACTTTCCATAGTTGGATAGTTGGATAGTTGACACTATCGCGCTAGCATACTCTTCTTTGGGCCTACAATGCCACATGGGAGTAAGAGCCCACTCAACTAGAGGTGTCACCTCTTCCTGAGCTTGGTCTAGTGGTGTGTCCATCGCAGAGATTTGTGTGGTGGCCGGCTGGGCCTCGCCATCCACATTTACCAGGTTCTATAATTTGGAGGTGCCGGCCTTACAGGCCCGGGTCCTGTCTGCATGAATGGGCTCACACTTGTCTTATGACAAACCAGTGTTCAGGCGCTTGCCTTCTTCCTGTACGCTCTTGGCCCTCACTGAGTTCCGAGGCTGTACTAAGTTATCTTGGGACGATTATTCAAGGCTGGGCCTCTGCAAGTTTGGCCCTATTGCCTCCTGTGGATCTTCCCTGCAAAATACTTGGTCCCTCTGTGCCCACTTGGGTGCTTAAGGCAAGTTCAAGTATTAGTCGTTCCTCTAGCATAGCATGGCAGGATTGTACTGGTTCCCCATAGCGCATTCCCAAAACATGTGGAGAAAAGTACCTGCTGATACAGTGTTACAGATATGACAGTTATAGGTCGATTGCAGTTTCATTTTAAATCTCTTGTAAGGAGTTATTTATGCTCAATGGATGACTTTGAAATGGATAAGATGATGAGCCAAGTTTTTAGTAAGTTAAAATTAGATTAGACCACACCCTCTCCCAGGCGACCGATAAATCAAAATCTGTTAATTCACGATTCCAGATAGATTTAATAGAAAGAGACTTTGCAGTGTGATCATTAAGTTTACTATATATTAAAGAAACAGATGGCCGACCAGAGGGTGGTGCGATCCAATCCCATATAGGATGAGAGGAAATAGGGGATGCCCAGGGAACCCCATAGGCCTTGAGAGCAGAATGTAACTGAAAAAAGACAAAATATGATGATGCTGGTAAAAAAAAAAAAAAAACTTTGTTCTTACTTCTTGAAGTGAGCAGAGTCCCTGGTTATCATATAAATCACTGCATGTGTTTCTGCCCAATGTAGACCAAAAGGGCTGGAAAAATGGCCAGTTTCAACATAAAAAATAAAAGTTGTGCCATAACGGTGTTACGGGCGTGTGGTTGTGGCATAAACGAAATTAAACATAAATAAAAGACGGGAGAATCAAACGGCTTCAACGCACTTTTCCATTTATTTAACTTAACATTAATAACGGACAAACACAAAGGGAGAACTCCCTGGTTCCGGCTCGGGCCCGGACATTTCCCAGACACCGAAGAATGGCCTCTCTCCAACTCAAACCCGTGGTGTCGGGGAGGTCCACGGGACGGTGGAAAGTGGCCCCGAGCCGGAACATCTCGATGATGGTGGAGTCAGCCAACGTAGTTGTCGCGGCGAGCTCACAAAACTCCCAGGTGAATTTATAAAAGGGGAGATCCAGGAGGGCTAGGGTGGCGACAGCATCCACAAACTCCATTTCTGTTCGGTCCGTTATTCTGTTATGGTTTTGTGGTTGTGGCGTAAACAAAATTAAACATAAATAAAAGACGGGAGAATCAAACGGCTTCAACGCACTTTTCCATTTATTTAACTTAACTTAACATTAATAATGGACAAACATAAAGGGAGAACTGAGGATATTTAAAGGAGAGAGAACAAAAGAGCAAACAACGTAATCAAACTTCGGTGGGGACAATGACAGATAATTAACTAACAAGGAACGGAACTAAACCAAATAAGGACAACGGGGACTTCAGACGGGGCAGACACGTTACAAACGGTGTGTTGTTATAAAATTTGAACGGTCCTCCCATCAGAAATTCCACCCTTTTTAGAAAAAAAAAAGTGAAGTCCTTAGATGTAGTATTCTGGATTCTCCAAAGATCGATTACCACCCATCACTAAATGGAGACCAGTGCTAACCTGTCATTATGTATTTTACAGCATATAAAAACAAATCTACCTTCATCATCATTCCCGGTATGTTCAATCAGTACCGCCGCTCACAGAGTTGGGTAGTAACGAGTTACATTTACTTCGTTACATTTTTTTGGGTAACTAATACTTTTAGAGTATATTTAAAAATGGGTACTTTTACTCTTACTCAAGTACATTTTTAGTGAAAAAAAACGATACTTTTACTTTGTTTACTTCGTGTGGGCGACGCTCCTCTCGTTACTTTATCTTAATGTAATACAAGTTAAAAATCCTTCAATTTATTCCAAGCGCGCCGTCTACTTTTTGATTAATTTGATTCATTCTTTTGAGTCAATTCTGTTCGAAGGCTTGATCAAACCAGTTTGCAAACCAGTGAATTTGGTTCGTGAATCAGTTTGAATGATTCGTTCAGTTCCATGCCGCACGCACGGAGTCGTCTGAAGCGGTTCTCACTCAAGAGTTGTAACAGAAAGAGCGTTGAAGACGTGGCTTTGTATCTACAGTCAATTGAAAGCAAATCTGCAAAGGCTATGGTTTGCTAGCTATGAAGATCTTTATTAGATGAACACCGCGTGTGCTGTCGGTTCCACAGGTATAGATTCGATTACAGTACACGATACCTCTATGACATTACCAGTTTGTTGTACATGTACCTTACACATTAAATACAATGTGTAATTTATACATTAAATAAGCTGTCACAGAGTATGAAATAAACACCCAACAAACCCGCGTTAATTCCAGGAGGACTGTCTTTGCCTAGACACAATTAATATTGATATTTTCACAATATTTACGCTTGCAGAAATAAAGGCTACATTTGTTTACATTTTGCAGAACAGATGGAAGAATATCCGTCAATATGCATTTGTTTAGTTATGTTCAGATGTTCTGTTAGCCTGGTAATACCAAACTCTGCTACTTCGCTTTGCTTCGTAGACAAAGTCTGGAAGGGCATAATTGACAAGCGTTTACTTTCTCGTGGGGGGGGCACTTGTCTGAAGTTTAAAATCATTGGTGTACCCGTAAGCCAATCAAATAACGTTTGGTTATGACATATGTTATACGCCGGCTCAGCCGCCTCGAACTTCCGCTGTAAACACAGGTATGCGGCGAAAACAAAACCATCGAGCGAAATACCGGAGTGAAGATGGCTGTGAACGACTTTTGCAGATTATTTGAAGTAAATCTACGCATCCACAATTATCGCCTTGCCGGACTTTGGCCTCCCCAGTTTCTCGCTGACGATCGGTAACAGTTGATAAATTAAACTTTTCCCAAAACCTGTCGGGAGTAGGGCCACAACATCACCTCCATTCAAAATGTGAACCAAACACTCTTCTTGTTCGGGCTTCAGTTGGCAAATGCCGGGATTATTCTCCACAACAGAGCGAATAGCATCCCGTGTCTCCATGTCCGCTGTCATTTTAGATTTTGCTAACCTAAACTACAATCTTAAATTCGGCGCTTAGCGTCTACGTCACGGCTCTCAGCCCGCGCTCTGTTCATTGGTTGGCCAGCTGCTGCAGAGCCGGAGATAATCTGGGAGATGGTTTGCTATATCAGACTGAGTACAGAAGCGAACTGAAATTGAGCGGAAGTACGAAGTCTGACATAGTCAGGCTGATGTTCTGTAGCGGTCATGTGAGGAGTTTTCACTCTTCTCCGTGTCAGAGGTTATATACATAGGCTATATACACATTTATAATACATAATTAAACTTTAAAATATAATTTAATTTAACTCAGTGATGCAAATCAGAATTTTTATCAGCTGTTATTCCAGTTTTCAGAGTCATATGATCCTTCAGAAATCATTCAAATATATTGAATTATTACCAGTGTTGTTGAAAAAAAATACAGCATATGCTGGTTAGGTATGTTTTGAAGCTGGGATGTTGGTTTATGCTGGTTTAAGCTGGTCCTTAGCTGCTCATGTGCTGGTCTTGAGCTGGTGGACCAGTTTAGGACCAGCACATGACCAGCTTAAATCAGCCCAAACCAGCATACCATGCTTCAAAACATACCATACCAGCATATGCTGGTTTTTTCAACAGGGAACAGTTTTGCCGACTTAATATTTTTTGGAACCTCTGACTTTTTGTTCAGGATTCTTTTATGAATAGAAAGCTAAAAAAGAACAGCACTGATAATAAATTAGGCTGATAAAAATTCTGATTTGCATCACTGAAATAAATTACATTAAAAAAAACATTAAAAGTATTTTGAACGGCAGTGTGTGTATATGTATGTATATATAAAAATGTATCTAAATATCTATATATCTAAATAAAAATAGACTATATTCAGTATATGATCCAAAGTAACTAGTAACTAACTACTTGAGTAATTTTTTTATCCGATACTTTTTTACTCTTACTCAAGTAACTATTCAGACTATTACTTTTACTTTTACTTGAGTACAGTTTTTGGGTACTCTACCCACCTCTGGCCGCTCCCTATACGCAGAGTATGCAGTTTGCATAGGGCACCAACTCCCAGGGGGGGCACCATCCCAGATGCTCAAAAAAAAAATGTCGGTGTTTTAATGTCGGTAATAATTTCACCACCACCAACGCATCTAATATTCTCTCTGAGTTTCCATGTTCCCTCACGAAAGTTAGCCATGGTTTTAACAGGAATAAAAAATAAATCATGGTTCTTGTAGCAAATTAACCAAAAATTCAAATAATAAGTATTTTTTTGTGGTTATAAAAACAAACCTAAGCCAACAACAGCCTTTAAAATGACTTAAAATGCATTATATAAAAACAATGAGGTAACCCTGCTGAAAAACAACAACAACAACAAAAAAAACAACAACAATAGAACCATCACTGAAAATTCTAATACCATCACAAATGAATCACAAATACCATTACAAACATTACAAACCATCAATTTTTAACCATTAAAAAATGGTTTTCTGTAGTGTGTTTTGGGACATATTCCATTAGGATTTATTGGTTTTAACAAGTCAATAGAAGATGACCAATTACCAGTAGAGACCCACAGGGTCCATTACAGTTTCCATTAAAACCAATACAAGTCCCATTATAACCAGTAAAACCATTACAAATTTTGTGATGGTGTCTATGTTGTAAATGTCTGTAAAGGGCACCAAAAGCCTGGTAATTGCTGCTGTTACACTTATAGGACGATCATATCCTTGTTTAAAAGGCTATTGACCAAACATTTAATTCAAATGTCCACTTAATCTTTAATTTTTGGAGAACTTTTTGCTGTAGATGACACAGCCTCTATAATTGTTTCAACAAAAAACTTTTACTAAGGAATAGACAGAAGGCTTAAAGGGTTAGTTCACCCAAAAATGTCATTAATTACTCACCCCTCATGCTGTTCCAAACCCGTAAGACCTCCGTTCATCTTCGGAACACAAATTAATATATTTTTGATGGAATCTGAGAACTCTCACACCCTCCATAGACAACAAGGGTCCTTACACGATCAAGGTCCAAGATCAAGGTCAAGATCAAGTATCCGTGTGGTGCAGCTGACATAGAAGAGCATACGCTGTTTGTGTTCAGTGGATATTCTTCTAAATGGCACTAGGGTGACGTGGAGGAGACGAATTTGAATAAAGTCTTTTTTTTTTCTTTTGCGCACAAAAAGTATTCTCGTAGCTTCGTAAAATTACAGTGGAACCCCTGATGTCACATCAATTATTTTACCGATCTCCTTGCTACGTTTCTGGACCTTGATCATGTAAGGACCCTTGTTGTCTATGGAGGGTCTGACCAAATCTATTCTGACCAAATCAACTGACAATAAGTCAGACTAACTGAAATAAACCCGGCTTATTTGGTAAACTTGTTTTATGAAACAGGCCCCAGTGCTCTCAGTCAATCCAAAATGTTAATAAACCTCAAACCTGAACATTTAAGGAAGTAAAAGTGAGGTTTTGACTTTCTTATGAGAATATCTATTTGTGCACAATTATTGGGCAACTATTAGTGTGCAGAATTATGCAACTAAATGAAAAATGAAAATGTTCCCATCTCACTTGTTTATTTTCATCTGTTAAAGTGGGAATAAACAAACAACTTAAAATTTACAAATAAACATTTCTGACCTTTAAAAAAATAATAATAAAAAAATCAGTGACCAATATAGCCACCCTCCTTTTCAATAACAGTTATAAGCCTTCCATTCATGGAGTCTGTAAGTTTCTTGATCTGTTGACGATCAACTTTTTGTAAAGCAGCAACCACAGTCTCCCAGACACTGTTCAGAGAAGTGTAATGTTTTCATTCACCACAAATCTCCCATTTAAGATGGGCACACAAGTTCTTAAAGGGTTTAGATCAGGTGAGGAAGGGGGCTATGTCATTATTCTTTCATCTTTGAGGCCTTTACTAGCTTGCAGTGGAATACTTCAGCATTCCACTGCATTAAAATCATGGTTTTCTTGATAGATAGACTTTTTCCTGTACCACTGCTTGAAGAAAATTTCTTCTAAAAACTGGAAGGAGGTTTGGGAGCTGATTTTGAGTCCATCTTCAACCCGAAAAGGTCCAACTAGCTCATTTTTAATAATACCAACCAGTACCCACCTCCACCTTGCTGGTCGAAGTGAAGGGCCCATCCATCTGGTCCGTCAAGAGTCACTCTCATCTCATCAGTCCATAAAACCTCTGAAAAATCTGTCTTCAGATATTTCTTGGCCCAGTCTTGACGTTTCAACTTATGTGTCTTGTTCAGTGGTGGTCGGGTTTCAACCTTGTCTTCAACCATGTCTCTAAGCACTGAACACCTTGTACTTCTGGGCACTTCAGGTAGGTTGCAGTTCTGGAATATGACAGCACTGATGGATAATGGGTTCCTGGAAGCTTGACGTTTGATTCTTCTCAAATCTTTGGAAGTTAATTTTGCGGCTTTTTTTTTCTCAACACGTTTCTAGCAACCCTGTTGACTATTTGCAACCAAACGTTTGATGGTTCTGTGATCACGCCCCAATATCGCAGCAATTTCAAGAGTGCTGCATCCCTCTGCAAACATTTTTTGACTTTTCAGAGTCAGTTAAATATCTTTTTTGGCTCATTTTGCCTTAGGAAAAGAAGCTGCCTAATAATTATGCACACCTTGATATAGGATATTGATCTCCTTAGGCCACATCCTCCGTCATTACACAGATACACATCACCTGATATGCTTAAATCCAATAAGCATTCAAATTTATACAGTTTTGAGTTGTAAAATATGCATAAAAATTATGATATGGTCAAAATATTCACTTGCCTAATAATTCTGTACACAGCGTTGGTGAAAACCATGCGCACTTGTAATCTTGAGACACAGCTTCAGTCTTTATGCAATGTTTGCAATTTTTTTCAAAATAGGTTGAATGTCCAGCTTAAGATAAACTGTTCCCGGCAGAAATTAGACCAGTACATTTATTGCCCCACATGCTATATCTCCATTACTATTTGAAGACTGTTTTATCAGTCCTGGTGCTCTTGTCGACTAGAATTTTTATTTATTTATTTATTTTTATTTTTTCTGCAGTAAGAATGTTTCTCTTTCCAATTCCTGATTTAAGGAAGCATCCCTAAACAGCAGGCTTCACTGCGGGGACATTTGATGGGTTAGGTTTGGCTAGGTTCAACAAAACACTTTTTAGTAGCTTTCATCTTCATTTTCACATCTCCTATGTGTGGAGACTTCTAGATGCCTCTTGATGGCCTTTATTTCAATGACTTTCTTTCTTGGACATTCACAGTCATTCCACATAGTGCTTAGTAAGGGTGTGCAAGTATTTGTTTGAGTATTTGTATCTGTTGCGATCACAAAATTATTTGCATCTGTATCTGTATTCGGATAAGTAGGCGGAGCTTGAACCAGAACTTCGTAAAGATATACTTGATAAGAATGTTGTTCATGGTATTACAGTCTATCTTTTTTCGTAGTTATCACTTGCTGTGTTTAACTAAGATAATTATTTTTTATGATTATAACATTTATTTAAATATCTTCTAACAGTCGGAGCCGATACACTTGTACTGTATAGGCAGTGCTTTGAGATGCAGTGCGGTTGTGCTTCGAGCAACGTGAGTTCGAGTCCCAGATTGGGGACATTTCGTGATCCGATGAATAAATATTTAAATATCTTCTAATTAAAACAGTAAGGGTTCCTATGCAGTTTAGAAATATGGAAATTGATTTAAGTAATTTCCAGGAAATGCATGGAAGGCAACTGCAACACTGCTATTTTATTTTGTGCTTATTTCATTCATAGTATTTAAACTCATTTACTTCACACACTTCTTACTGCGTTGTAATTTTAGAGGTTTATGTAAAACAACATGATTTCCTTTGGATCACCGGTTCCTGCGCAGTTTAAAAAGTATTTTACTTAAGTAATTTGCAGGTTTGGAAAAGTAGGCTATGGAAAAAAGGGAACAGACTAGCATATATAACTTTACTTGTACTCTTGAAGAATATAGATTTAGGATGTTTGGGAAATTTAGGAAAATGTTTGGTAGACGTGTGGACTATGAAGCCCTTGAGATGCAAACAGGTGGATGCTAATCATGCAATCATGTGGAAAGCATACATGTTTATTTAAATATGTTTTAAGTAGTGTTGTTGTTGAGACCAACTTAATCAAGACCTGAGTAGTCCGAGTCAAGATCGAGACCAGAAGAGGGATGAGTCTGAGTCGAGCCCAAGTCCAAATGCTCCCCAGTCTATGACAAGACCAAGACCATGAAAATATAGTCTTGGACTTGGGCTCGAGACTAAATACTGTATGGTCTTGAAGTCATATTACAGCCATAGATTTAGGTGTCTTAAATGGGAAAGACTTACAGTATATTTGCTCATAAAATGTTTTGTTTTTCTTTTGTAAAATGTGTAAATGTTTTGATTCTAGACTTTCCAAGTCCAAGGTTCACACATGCAATTAGATATATATATATATATATATATATATATATATATATATATATGATATACTGTATATAATATGATTATTTTTATCTATACCTAAACATTTTATTAGGACAAAAATATATTTTGTTATAAAAATTAAGAATCAAGTTTCATGATCAATAATAAATATTTATGGTAAATTTTTTCAGTTAATCCATGATTTTTCAGATAAGGAAGGAAGGATCTTTTTTTTTTTAACCCTGCCTGAGGGGGCAGTAATGGATAGAGAGTCAGACTTGTAATCCAAAGGTCACGGGTTCAAGTCTCAGGTCTGACAGGGATTGTAGGTGGGGGGAGTGAATGTCCAGTGCTTTCTCCACCCTCGATACCATGACTGAGGTGAGACCCTTGAGCAAGGCACTGAACCTGCTCCCCGTGTGTGTGTACAAATTCCGAGTATGGGTCAGCATACTTGGCCACACGTCACTCCATTTCCTTTCCTTTTTCCTGAAATGCTTTCCAGCCTGTTTTTTTTCTTTTTCTTTTGAGTACAATTCAGCATTTTCATCCTTGTCCAACCCTTGTCCAATCTGAATCTAAACAGTGCAAGACCTGAGATTAGTGTTGGTAAAAGGAGTGTTGTTCCTGACCCCTGCCTGTAGAAGAAAGGCTAATTTAATCTGCAGTGGGAGGAGTCAGAGAGGAAGGGGGTGTGGGAAGCAGCTCATAAATATTCATGACTTGTTGCATTTGGATGGCCCCTTTGCTTCTGGACACACAGCTGGACAGAGCAGCTCACATTCCAGCGTCCCTTCCAAACAGGCATTTTCACTGTCCTTCTCTCTCACTTGCTATCTCACTCTGTCTCACTTTTTATTGCTGTCCTATTTTCAGCTCGTCTCTCATTGCTGCACTTTGCCCTACAAATCAATGCATGCCATTTTGCGGCTCTCCTCCCAGTACCCTATGTGGAAAGAATGCGCTCCCAGCATTCCTGAGGAGATGGTGCATTTTGGCTAATGGTCTCTAGAGTATTCCTAGGATGTTGCATGGGAATGTTGGAGTGGTCTAGAATTGAAAATCTTTCCCAGTAATATAAAATGATCAGAGCATGCAGAGTTTATTATATTGTTTATACAATTGTTTATACATACATATCTGTATATATGTGACCCTGGACCACAAAACCAGTCATAAGTAGCACAGATATTTGTAGCAATAGACAATACATTGTATGGGTCAAAATTATCGATTTTTTTTTTATACCAAAAATCATTAGGATATTACAGTAACAGAGTGCACTGTTAAATTGAAAACATGACTAGCATTTTGACTATCTTGTTTGTGAACAATGACACAAGGTGGCACTGATATGTTCATTGACATTAATACTTACAGTACTTTTGAGAGATGAACTAAAGATTTTGAGTAAGTTACAGGTTTTTGCAGGAAATCCATTGTGTGGTGCTGTTTGTACGAATTGTTTTGAGAAATGCACATACTTCTTTGCAAATATTAAGGATGATTTGAGAAATGCACCAAAGTGACTGAGAAAAACTGTAAGTAGAGATCATCATTTTGTAAATTTACTAATGTAGATATACCAAAATGTATTTTTTTATTAGTAATATGCTTTGCTAAGAACTTCATTTGGACAACTTTAAAGGTGATTTTTCTCAATATTTTGATTGTTTTTTTTTTTACACCCTCAGATTACAGATGTTCAAATAGTTGTATCTCAGCCAAATATTGTCCTATCCTAACAAACCATACTTCAATGGAATATATATAAAATAATTTATATATATATATATATATATATATATATATATATATATATATATATATTAGGGGTGGAACGGTACACAGATCAAGTCTCGGTTCGGGGTCAAGGTTCGATACGTTTCGGTACAAAATAAATCTACTATTCTCAGTTTCTTTTCATTTATTTTGAACAAACAGTAGTACAAATTACAATTTTTTCCACCTAGATGTGAAAATACTAAATATTATTACATTATGTTATTTATATAAAATCTGCAGTACATACATACAAGGAATAAATTCTTGAAATATATTTGATTTAGTTTACAGATAAACAAGGGGAAAAAAACCAGTGTGACACGTAATGTAGCCTGCAGTTTAATTTTTGTGCTGGTATAAAAAAACAGTTGAGGTGATCGCGCTGGAGCGCGCACACACACACACACACACATACAAAACACATCAATTCCAGCATTGCTAACTTGACAGCGCAGTTGGTACTTCAAAATAAAATACAGTGAACCAAACATCAATGCGCCCGCCTGGAACGTGACTGAAGTACAAAGCCTATAATTTATATAATAAATAATAGTTTAGCATTCAGATATGTTACATCGCAAATATGGAAATATTACGGAATATTTGGATTTGTGCCGAATGAGATAGGTACGAGGTACGAGACACGAGCTCAAAGCTCCATTTCGCGAACAGTTGAGTGCGCAAGCCTTTCAAGTATACTCCTTTGTAAGTCTATGTGAGAGACGCATTCAGAATCAGCACATGGTCACTGTCTAGTGCAGAGGTGTTCAACCCTGTTCCTGGGGACCCACTATCCTGAAGAGTTTAGCTCCAACCCTAATCAAGCATACCTGAAGCGGCCAATCCAGCTCCTCAAGACTGCTTGAAAATTGCAGGCAGGTGTGCTGAAGCCGGTTGGAAATAAACTTTCCAGGAGAATGGGTCCCCAGGAGCAGGGTTGAAGACCTCTGGTCTAGCGGGCTTTGTTTTCAAGTACGCAACTCATCAAACAACGTTGCAATATTGCGGGCGCCCCCTTCTGCATTGGGGGTGAATTGCCTGTATTCGTTGTAAGGCCTCATGCACCGAACCGAATACATGTATCGTTCCACCCCTAATATATATTTATATAATTAAAAATAATTTAAAAACATTAATTAATTCATTTTAAAGGTAGCTCTTATGCTACTGTTAAAAGTAAGTTTTTTTAATGTTTTTGAAATAAGTCTTGTATGCTCTTATGCTATTTGATAAAAAAAAAAAAACACCTAATATTGGCAAATATTATTAGAAATTAAAATAAATGTTTCCTTATTTTAATGTAGTGTAATATAACATTTATTTGTGTGATGGGAAAGCTGAATTTTCACCAGTAAGTGTCACATGATCTTTCAGAAATCATTCTAATATGCTGATTTAATGCTCAAGTAACATTTCTTATTATTATCTTAATAATAAGACTTAATAGTCTTAGTCATAGGGAATCAATATACTTTTTTTAAGATTCTTTGATAAATAAAAATGTTCAAAAGTAGATTTTATTTATTTATGTCTTGTCACTTTTGGTCAATTAAATGTGTCCTTGCTGAATAAAGGTATTAATGTTTTAATGATCCCAAACTTTTGAACAGTATGTTGTGCTTATAATCTGTTTTAGGAAGTGATATGTCATTTTATGGTTGCCTATTGAATAATTTTAAAACTTGAACAGCTAAGTAAAGACCACACTATGTTTGGTAACTTCAATGGTTAGCTGTTTTTATCCTGGACGGACGGTCAGGTCTATAAATTACCCAAATATTTTCATGTGTGCCCCATTTAGTAAGAAAATATTTAGCCTGTAGAATGCAAGGAATTTAGGAGGGATGCCAAAGCACCAAATACGTTTGGAAGTTAACATACAGTATATCCCAATGGAAGTGGAGTTATTGCAGTGAGCCGAATTTCTACCTTTCCCTTTATCAGTATTCCTCGATATGATCATTTATTCCATGCATTTTGGCCTAATTTCTGGAACATATGAAAAGATTCTTTTTACACAGGTCATCTCATGTTAAGTGGCTGTCTATGTTTAAAAACTGCTTTTGTGGCGTTCAAGTGCCATCCCATTTCACTGTGTGTTTTCCCCTAGCACCATGAATCTCTGCATATTTTCAGACATAGGCTAGTTGTGATATTTTCTGAATAGGATTTAGTGTTCCATTCCTACTCCATGTCATGGATGAATACAAGCTGTGAGATTTGTTTTATAATGTGAGAACTGAGTATTACTGAGAGACACGCTGTGTATGTGCAGATGTGTTCGGGAAGAGTCGAGTTAAGCTGCAGCCAGGTTCTCTCACTCTCTCTGTAGCTTTAGATTGCGTAATATGGCATGCCGCTTCCCTCCCTCCCTTCCCGCTGACAGCCTTGCATTACGCAGTGGTTTTATGGACTCTGACAACCACACGGAGAAGCTGAAATTCTCTCTGGAGCTGAAGACAGCCCTTGTGGAACTCTGTCATTAGTCTGAAGGTAGAGCTGCTAGTGTAAAACACTTGTCATGTTATTTCACCAAATAAATCATTAATTAAAACAAATTTAACTGTCAGCCTGGTCATTCTTTAAGTCCAGGCGTTACGCATGGATATTTCTCAAATGAAGCAAGCACAGAACAGAAAGATTGTTTTAGTTTTGGATCTTGGTAAAAAACAAAAAAACAAACATAAACATGATTTTATGCTCAGTCAATACTATGGAAGACCATTTCTGCCACTGAATAAAAAAATAAAAAAGGTAATTGCGACTTTTTATCTCACAATTCCGACTTTTAAACTTGCAATTGCGAGTTATAAAGTCATAATTGTGAGATATAAAGTCGCAATTCTGAGAAATAAAGTCAGAACTGTGAGAAATAAACTCACAATTCTGACTTTTTTCCTCAGAATTGCGAGTTTATATCTCGCAAATATGACTTTAAAACACGCAATTACGAATTATGAAGTCAGAATTGTGAGATATAAACTTGCAAATTTGAGAACGTATCAGTCTTTTTTACTCCTCAGAATTGGACTTTATATCTCGCAATTGCGAGTTTATATCTCACAATTCTGAGAAAAAAAGTCCGAATTGTGAGTTCATATCACGCAATTCTGACTTTATAACTCGCAATTGTGAGTTTATCTCTCACAATTCTGTGAAAAAAAGTCAGAATTGTGAGATAAAAATTCGCAAATAACCTTTTTTTATTTTTTATGCAGTAGCGGAAACGGGCTTCCATACAATACAAACTGTCAACAGTGTAAAAAAAAATAAATAATAAAAAACATATCAACAACTAGTTTAAAACAGACAGACAGATAGACAGCCAGATGGCCAGATAGATAGATAGATAGATAGATAGATAGATAGATAGATAGATAGATAGATAGATAGATAGATAGATAGATAGATAGATAGATACCAATATATAGGCGAGTACGGCTGACAAGATATATATTTTTTCTTCCATCCTCAAGACACACTAAAGAAAAGATCTCTTCAGGGAACTGTTCTTACTTTTTCAATAAGGATTTACTTTAAATAGCTGGTGGCTGGTGGAGATCCCAAAGGCTTGGCCTTTGCCTTTGCTTCTGGGCTAATCACTGCTAGACATTAAAGCTCTCCTTTTACTGTGTAAGCACACATGAACTTCTTACCACAGTGTCCAACAAACATTTCATGCCGTCATAGCTCACAGTACAATTCAGCTTTTGTGCTAGGACAATCTGGAGAACAAACAAACAAGCCACACTCAAGAGCGTTGTAGGGGTCAAGGCAGAGTTTATATCCCTCTTTACATTCTCTGCCTCTGTTTCTTCAAAGTTCTATTATGGAATATACTGTATAGAGCAAGCCTGAAATCATAGATAACAAGATGTATAGCAGAAACATAACTGAAGGTAGACTTGGCTATAAACTAGCCAACATAGGCTCATTGGAAAATGTGCCTCTACCTAGTTTTTGCAAAGCTCCAAAAATATACATGTACATAAAATTAACTTCAGTTTCAAGTGGAAATGAACACTAGTGGCAGTAAAATGCCAATCACTTTGAATCCTTTTAATCACTTTTATTCCAAATAATGATTACACTAGCAAGTAGTCAAATTAATCAATTAAGACATATTTTTGTGCAGTTTCTTGCACAATAGTGTTATGACCTCAAAACGCTTTTGCCATTGTGTGTGATTTGTACACAAAAACATTTTGATGTTTCACTTGCGATAAATTTTAACACTACTATCTTGATACTACTAAGCGATGCAATGTGTAAAACAACCAAGATAATAAAATGCTTCCAGATTCACATTCATCTTTTTTTGGATAAAACAACATGCTTTTAGTACCGCTCACTGGGCATATCACTTTAAAGGTGTCGCAAAAATTTCAAGAAGTTACGTAATACTACAACCCAAATTCCGGAAATGTTGAGATGTTTTTTTAAATTTGAATAAAATGAAAACTAAAAGATTTTCAAATCACACAAGCTAATATTTTATTCACAATAGAACATAGATAACATAACAAATGTTTAAATTAAGAAATTTTACAATTTTATGCACAAAATGAGCTCATTTCAAATTTGATGCCTGCTACATGTCTCAAAATAGTTGGGATGGGGGCATTTTAACATGGTGTAGCATCTCCTCTTCAAAACAGTTTGAAGACATCTGAGCATTGAGGTTATGAGTTTCTTGAGATTAGGTGTTTGGAATTTGGTCCCATTCCTTTTCATTTAATGATGCGCCAAATGTTCTCTATAGGTGAACGATCTGAACTGCAGGCAGGCCAATTCAGCACCCGAACTCTTCTACGAAGCCATGCTGTTGTAATAGCTGCAGTATGTGGTTTTACATTGTTCTGCTGAAATACACGTTGTCTGGAGGGGAGCATATGTTGTTCTAAAACCTTTATATACCTTTCAGCATTCATACTGCCTTCCAAAACATGCAAGCTGCCCATACCGTATGCACTTATGCACCCCCATACCATCAGAGATGCTAGCTTTTGAACTGAACACTGATGACATGCTGGAAGGTCTCCCTCCTCTTTAGCCCGGAGGACACGGCGTCCGTGATTTCCAACAAGAATGTCAAATTTGGACTCGTCTGACCATAGAACACTTTTCCACTTTGAAACAGTCCATTTTAAATGAGCCTTGGCCCACAGGACACGATGGCGCTTCTGGACCATGTTCACATATGGCTTCCTTTTTGCATGATAGAGCTTTAGTTGGCATCTGCAGATGGTACGATGGATTGTGTTTACCGACAGTTGTTTCTGGAAGTATTCCTGGGCCCATTTAGTAATGTCAATGACAGAATCATGCTGATGAGTGATGTAGTGTCGTCTGAGGGCCCGAAGACCACGGGCATCCAACAAAGGTCTTCGGCCTTGTCCCTTACGCACAGAGATTTCTCCAGTTTCTCTGAATCTTTTGATGATGTTATGCACTGTAGATGATGAGATTTCCAAAGCCTTTGCAATTTGAAGTTGAGGAACATTGTTTTTAAAGTATTCCACAATCTTTTTACGCACTCTTTCACAGATTGGAGAGCCTCTGCCCATCTTTAGTTCTGAGAGACTCTGCCTCTCTAAGACATCCCTTTTATGTTACAGACCTGATGTCAGTTAACTTAATTAGTTGCTAGATATTCTCCCAGCTGAATCTTTTCAAAATGTCTTGCTTTTTCAGCCCTTTGTTGCCCCCGTGTCAACTTTCTTGGGACATGTAGCAGGCATCAAATTTGAAATTAGCTCATTTAGTGGATAAAAGTGTAAAATTTCTCCGTTTAAACATTTGTTATATTATCGATGTTCTATTGTGAATAAAATATTGGCTATTGATTTGAAAGTCTTTTAGTTTTCATTTTATTCAAATTGAAAAAACGTCCCAACATTTCCAGAATTCGGGTTGAATTCTGCTGCATTTCTGCCACAAGCATTGAAGCACCATAAAAATATCATTAATGTAGTCCATACAACTTGAGTGCCATATTCCATTTGGTTGCTGTTAAATTGTCTACAAGGTTAACACAGCTTAAGAGCTTTGACCTTTGACATTCTAAACAGGATTCTTTGAAAACACCAAAAAACAAAGTAGCTTAATTCCACCAACCCCCATGGTAAAAATACAAAAGACAACACAGTAGTCTTATTTTTATTTTTTTCCATCCTTCATGATGAATTAATGTTGAGGCTGTTTGACCTGTCACACCTGAATTTGTGACCAACTTCTTGGCTCATCTTACTGCATGATTTCAGTGGCAGCTGCTCTCCATGGTTCAGTGCTACATCTGCTCATGCAAGATTGAGTTTAACTTTTTTTCATGGAATGTGCTGTATGATTGATCAGTGGTTAGTTTAACTGAAACGAGTTGGGAATCATGTTCTTATGGGAATACAATGAATGAAACAACTGATTTATACTGTATTATGAACAGATTTCATGAACAGAGTGTTCTGTTGATATTGATGAATATTTCTATGCAAACAAAATCCTAAATGAACTCTATTCATCATATAAATCAGTTGTGTCCCTTTAGAAGACTTGGATTAATTCGCTTGATTCATATGGAATATTTTACAATGTCTTTATGAACACTTTGAAGCATCAGAGTTTTAGTTGAGTGGACGTTCAATCGAATAGCATTGTTTTTTAACAGGTTAAGTTAAAAAAAAAAAGATTCTGTTTAGAAGATGAATGAGAGTTTTATCGTTTGGGAATGAGAGTGAGATTTATTTATTTATATATATATATATATATATTTTAAAACTTTTTGGGTGAGCTTAGCTAACACTTTAAGGTATCCAAATATATGACTTTTGTTCATAACAATGACCAAGTGATTTCCCAAAACGTAGGTTCAGTATTCTTTCATTTGTAATTTTTCCATTTTTTTTTGGTTTGTAGTTTCTACCTCAAAAAGACTTTTTCTGTTTTTGTATGGAAATCAAAAGTTAGATGCAGGCAGATTGTACATATGTTCCTCAACACTTGCCTCTTTTTCAGAACCTTAAAAAAAAGTGGGGCCCTCACTTTTCCCTTAGAGACAGATGCCTGCTGAGGTGTTGCTGGCTCCCCCAGTTCTCCTTTTTAGCTCCATGGCTGACTGAACCAGGCATTGAGAGATTGAGGAGTGCAATTCAGTGCTCAGCAGGCTTCTGAATACTGATTCTGAGTCAGGCACATTGAATGAAATTAGATACCAAAAGAGGAGCTTGTCAGACCTGCGTGGTCCGGAGGTCAATCACATGATTAACGGTGATGACATCATCCCCTGGGGCTGCCTACTCTTTTGTTGCAGGATTGGACACTGTGAAACGTGCAGACCTGACTCCATTATGTAATCGCAGGGGCCAAGAATAGGGCCTCTAAAATCAGCCCAAGCCAATGGGACCCTTAAAGCCATTCTATCAAATTCTTTTCGTTCAAAATGAGCAAACTTCATGAATCATGAATTTGTCTTTAAAGGGGTCATCAGATGCAAAATTCACTTAACATGTTGTTTACATAAATGTTGTTTACATAAATGTGTGTTGGAAGTGTGTGTTCACATCCAGACCCGCCCTGAGTAAGCTGTGAGCTGTCCGCCATTGTGTTGACTCTGGTGCAGGGGAAGACAAGAATGTCTCTGATTAAGCGATTGAGGTGTTCTGTTGTTGGATGTAATAATGAATATAGCAGTCGTCATTTACTCCCGACATCTGAGCCACTGAAGATGCAGAGGATTAATGTTACTTTCATTTTTGAAGGGAATGCGCCGATCCCCAATCTGCCTAAATGCGTTTATGTTCGCGCGAATCATTCGTGATCCAGCTTCATCTACAGAAGAAGTGAGTATAAGGGTTTTTTATGAATCTTTGCAAATTGCCTTTCCTAATATGTGCTACTTAGCAAGTTTTGCAGTTGAAGTTTACAGTCTGCTCGTCAACCCACGGAAGAGAGGGACGGGGTGAGCAGAGCTCATTAGCATTTAAAGCACCATGGACTAAAACAGCTTGCTGAAAACAGAGCTGAATTTGACAGGGTAAAAAAGGGTGTTTTTTTTTTACACTACCATTGAGAAATTTTAACCTAAGTATGCTATAGACTTTTCATTAAGACCCTAAAGAATCATATCAACTTGTGAAAAATGGGCATCTGATGAACCCTTTAAAACATGTTTTTGCCTTACCTTGAATCACTATGATAAGCCTTTAATAATGATCTATATTTTAGAGTGTTTTGGATAGATTCCATGGGAAACTGCATATTTCCATAATTTACCTGTGCGTGTTTATGTCATATCTGTAAATAAAGGAAAGAAGGTCTGTCTACTTATATATGCAGTTGATGATGTCATAATAGCTTGAATCCACAAATTAACCTTAAACCAAAATGGCTTTGCAAGCAAAAAAAGTGACAGTGCCCATAAAAAAATTTGGTAACACTTTATTTTAGGGTCTCTTAATTAGTTGCTTATTTGCATGCATATTACTAAAATATTAGCCATTTGTTAGTACTAATTAAGCACATATTAATGCCTTATTGTACATGATCTTATTCTACATCCCTAATCCTACCCAATACCTAAACTTAACAACTACCTTACTAACTATTAATAAGCAGCAAATTAGGAATTTATTGAGGGAAAAGTCGTCGGTAATAGTGAATAAGTGTTCCCTATTCTAAAGTGTTACCATAAAACACCACTTGGCATTTCAGAAATATGTTTAGTTTGCATAGCATCACATTTGCAGTGTGTTGACTAGGTTTAAAATACAATGTTTATGTTTGTAACAAAGCCTATCTATAAACTAGCCTATCTATAAATATGACGAGGCTCTGGAATAGCAGATGTGACGTGTGCAGGCTTTGGCTTGGCAGGCATGATGTTAGCAGGCCCTGGAGTAGCAGACATGACGTTAGCAGGCCCTGGCTTAGCAGACATGAAGTTATCCGGCCCTGGCATAGCAAGTATGACGTGAACAACTCCAGACATGACAGTTGGGGCATGGAAACACTCTGGTGTGGTGGGTACTGTAAAATTGCGGGGCTCCTAATCTGCAAAACCCACAGTGTATGATGAACCACTCAACAACAACACAAAGTCAATATACTCCTCAAGGGTTGCAGAGCCATTGCTGTTAGGCATTAGATCGTTTAAACAGTCCTTTAGTCCATTACGAAAGATGCCTTTTAGGGCAACATCATTAAATCCCACGACATGACACAAATTACAAAAATCCACCACATAATTGTCTAGGGGACGATTCCCCTGGCACAGACTTAGGAGAGCAACTGCTGGGCTCATTGTAATGGTCGAGTATTCTGTAACAAGTCCACTGAACGGCAAGTTGTAAGAACCCATGTGCAGTTTATTAAACAAAGTGAAATCCAAAATCCAAACAAACGAAGACTTGACTTGAAACACACTTGACCAGAAACAGACTTGACTTGGCATGAACAGAAACACAACTCACCAACAGCAGGTTACACAGATAATACTCGACAAAGGACAAAGGCAACATGAGGGCTATTTATATCAAACAATAAGGATCACATGACAAACCAACCAATGGGAAACAAGACACATGACTTGGACAACCAATCAGAACATGACACAATAAACACAGGAACAAATAGGCTTGTTTGAGATGAGCAAAATCTGTGCAGAACCGATCACCAGTGATCACTGCGAGATGCATGCCGGTTAGAAAAGTGTCCGAGTTACGTCCGACTTCTGATGTCATGCTGACGTGTGCCAAAAAACTCTCGCGACGGCGAGGCGGCTGTATCGAATTGTGCAGTCGTGTGCAGTTGCTCTCCACCGACTGCGCCGTTCAAAAGCATGATGGGAAACGACTGACTGACGACACAGCTCATTTCTCTTTGGTTCATACAACTGTGATGCTGCGTTCTCTTCTAAAAAACTTTTTTTTCTTTTTTTATCTGATTTCATGTGATTATGTATGGATATTCCCAAACACTATTAAGTGCGATCTCTGTGCGAGATATGTGACTGTTGTCATATTTCTATGAAAATCTAAAATACGTTTGTATTAAAATAAAAATGGATGATAAATGCACTTTTCGTATGGAATTAAATAGCAAACACTTTCAGTGTCTTGTTCATCATATTTATTTTCATATAAAGCAACAGAACTGAAATTATATCATGTTTATCAGCAGCACAGCACATGAGTGAGAATAACGTGATATCCTCCTTTGATCTCGTTGTATCTGTTCTTCTTCGAGAGGAAAGAACTGTCCGTCTTGACTGTGCTTATTTCACTCCCTTCACTGCAGCCGCCTTCTCTCACCTACATTTCAGGCGAGGCGAGGCGAGGCGAGACGAAGCGCATCTCAACAAGCCTATTAGCAGGAATACAAGAGGGCAAAGGAACCACATGACTAGACAGGAACCATGACTAAACTCCAAAATGAGAGACATGAAAACATGAACATGAAACAAACCCCAAAACCAGGTGTCAAGCTTGTCAATTATTTACATAGTTAAAGAACATACTATTTAACTGCTGTATTCAGCTTCATAATGTAAACATGCTAGTTTGTTGTGTTAGAACACTGCTGCTGTTTTACTGTAAGCAACCTCCCAGAACACTAGCAAACGCATAGTGATTCCCTGGTAAGTATTACTTGATTAATTTCATTTTAATTTTATTTTCTGAATAATAAATTAGAGTCCACACCAGTGGGCAATGATGTTCTATTTATTAAAAGAGTTATGTCACCTGCTGCTTGAAATATTTGAGCTCTTTAAATCCAGATGCATTCTGATAGTTCTCAATGATTTTATGGTTTTATCAGCTGAAAAAAAAAATCCTCCTGAAAGGGATTCCAATGATATTGTTCCGACTTTATCACTGAAGCTGTTGTATAGAACTATTCTCATAGAACTAGCACAATTATTAAAAGTTCATAGCTATAGTTATCATCCTTGGTGTGAATGAGTCTCAAAAGTGCAAAGTTTTCTGTGAACTCTAGTTGTGCCTTCTTATTTTTCTGTTTCAAAATGCTGCAAAATAAATGCGTATGTTTAAGCTTGCTAGACTGCATAATCTTACCCTCTGAAAATAAGGTACCATTATATGAGTGAAAATATATAATTTTGGTCTCAGTGGAAATGTTCACTATTTGGAGCTCCGTACATGATCTGTTTGTTTAACATCTTCCTTCTCTCCTCACATTGCAAGTAAAGCTGCTTTCCAAGTGCCTTGCGTTTTAAGAAGACAATCTAGAGAGTGTTTCATACAGAGAGTGTTTTCTCTGCGTAGCTGTTGGTCAGCTCGGATTCTGTATTTCCCTCCTCTTATTCTTATGTTGTTTACTGACCCTGTGGAACTATTTGGGTTAAGAAGTGTTCTGTGCTATATTGGTAGTAGCCACTTAGACTCAACTAAGAAAGAGATTGCCTTTTTTTTTTACCTTGAAGAAACATTTGATGTAACATTTTTTTTTGTTTTGGTGTAATTTCAGACTCTTTCCTCATCTATCTGAGGTGGATGTGATATCCGAGAGAGACATTACAAAGCGTGTATCATGGCTGTGGCCGGATGTCCAGATTATTTTCTACACCATCCAAATTACCAGGTATTTGTTTTGTTCTTTTCCTATTACACTTTACCCAGCCTCTACACTGTTATTGTCTTTGTAAGATATTTTTGTTCCAAAACAACTATATAATATGTTCTTGCCTTAAAACACAAACTGGAAAAGCCAGCCAGATTACATAGAGCCATACAAAAATTTTTCAGTCAGTTTTCCTTTAGTATTTTATTTAGTATTTACCTTTTAAAGGAATTAGTAATTACATTATTTCAAAACTACTACAGAGTCAACCCTATATGCGAAGCAAATTTGTATAATAATGTAAGTAGTAGTATTATTTACTAAAGCAGAGCGTTGTGAAGAAATGCCAAATGTTAATGACAGTGGAATGTTTTGGGCATTTTGTTTAAAACTGCCCTTTTTTGATCTGGAATATATCCAAGCATGCATTTAAATGTATCCATAACCAAGTTATGAGAGGCTGTACTATATTATGAATACTGTCACAACATTTTATGAATCCATTTCTTTATAATATTTAAGACACAAATTGTAATTAAATTAAATTAATTTATTGATTTCTATACATTAAGGGGCTTCTGTTTTCTTCCTTTCTGATGGTTTATTATTATTTTATTGTGTACTGTAAAAACTGATAGTTCACCTACTTTAGTTTACGTTTTTGTATGGTTTCTGAGAGCATGTGAGAGCTAGGGCTTCTGTGTATTTTGAATGTACAGTACCTGACATGAGCAGTAGATTTAGAGTCTAAGCCTGAATGAAGATGGGGTTACAGTGAATGGCCATTGCATCAGTGTGCATTCCTTTGGGCTGAACGCATTGGATTCACATGGTGAAACCTGACGTAAGAGCATCTAAATTCTAGCTTTATTCTTTGGAGTAACTGGCTGGTTTTGAAGAGCTCTCCTTGACTGGCATTGTTTACATCCATGTTAAGCAGTTGAAACCCAATTGGGAAATATCAATCAGGCATATCGCCCTGTGGAGGTCTGGTATTGGTACAGCTTGATTATTAGGCATGTTGTCTCTTGAGGACTTCTTAATGCAAAATACCCAGACGCTCTGATGTGAAATTAGCGTGTCCATTTCATTATTCTTGTCAAATAATGCATGTGTACGTTTTATATAAAATATCAAAAATTACTGTATAACTGTGTTATTGTATAACTAGCTACTTTTATATTTATTGGCAGTTTTTTATCACTTTAAAAACATTTTTACCTTTTTTTTTTTAACAAATCGAGCGTAGCATTAGTTTTAGCAGGTCACGTCAGTCAAGCTTGCATCAGCTAATCTGCATCTACCTACAGTACAGGAATACCAAACCGATCACCGCTTCCCTATATAAGGTCCATTCAGTATTATTCAGCAGCTTATCGCATTACTCATCAGCAAATTACCCTTCTCCAGCCCCAGCTCCTCCTTTCATCCACAGTCAGGACTTGGCCTTCTGATATTCTTTGTTGAATCAGATTCCTTTATCTTGAATTTTGTTGTTACATTAAATTGTCATTAAGAACAATAATGATATCTTCTACATTTATGTTGGTTCTGTTCTGTTTTACCCTAAGTGGGTTACTGATCTCCCTGCTCTTATGCTAGGCTGCATGGATGGGCAGGGAGTTTTTTGCCCAGAACAGAACCATACAGCCTTTGATGATAGTGATCCTGACAGAATTACATTTATTTTTGCTAATTTTTGCCTTGCATTTGCAGACTTTTTTATCCTTGTCAAGTCAAGTCACCTTTATTTATACAGCGCTTTTAACAATACAGATTGTGTCAAAGCAACTTTCCAATAGCAAAATAGGAAAATAGTGTGTCATTAATGTAAAATGACAAGAATAAACACTCAATTTTCAGTTAAAGGCATTTCATTATTGAATTCAATGATGTCATCATCCAGCTCAGTTCAGTTTAAATGGTATCTGTGCAATAAAGTCGATGATATTGCTGGAAATTAAGTGTCCCCAACTAAGCAAGCCAGAGGTGACAGCGGCAAGGAACCAAAACTCCATCGGTGACAGAATGGAGAAAAAACACCTTGGGAGAAACCAGGCTCAGTCGGGGGCCAGTTCTCCTCTGACCAGATGAACCAGCAGTTCAATTCCAACCGCAGCAAAGTCAGATTGTGTAAAGGACTTATCTGGTTCCCGAGGTCTTGTCCCGATGGCCGTCTAGGTGACAAGGTCTTCACTGGGGATCTGTCTCTGGGGCTCATTTAGGTGTCCTGATCTCCGCTGACGTTCAGGGCTGTAGAGGTCATCTCTAGGTGCTGATCCACCATCTGATCTGGATACGGACTGGATCCGGGTGACTGCAGTGACCATCTGATCTGGATACGGACTGGATCAGATGGCTACGGTTATTTCGGAATAAGAAAGAAACAGACTAATATTAGCGTAGATGTCATTCTTCTTACGATGTAACAAGTACATCGGGTGTAATGGGAAGTGTTCCCGGTTCTGGTTGACATAATTGATGCAGCCTAACAATCCTTTTAACGAATTTGAATATTAGAAGCGTATTAGTGTGTTATGTGTACGCCAGGTTAAAGAGATGGGTCTTTAATCTAGATTTAAACTGACAGAGTGTGTAAGCCTCCCAAACAGTGTTAGGTAGATTGTTCCAGAGTTTGGGTGCTAAATAGGAAAAGGATCTGCCGCCCGCAGTTGATTTTGATATTCTAGGTATTATAAAATGGCCAGAGGTTTGAGAACGCAGTGGACGTGGAGTACTATAATGTGATAAGAGCTCGCTCAAGTTCTGAGGAGCTAAACCATTCAAGGCTTTAAAAGTAATTAACAAGATTAAAATCTGTACGATGTTTAATATGGAGCCAATGCAGTGTTGACAGAACCGGGCTAATGTGGTCATACTTCCTGGTTCTAGTAAGAACTCTAGCTGCTGCATTTTGTACCATCTGGAGTTTGTTTATTAAGCGTGCAGAACAACCACCCAATAAAGCATTACAAAATTCTAACCTTGAGGTCATAAATGCATGAATTAACATTTCTGCATTTGACTTTGAGAGCATAGGTCTCAATTTATATATATTTTTAAGATGAAAAAATGCAGTTTTAAAAATGCTAGAAACGTGGCTGTCAAAGGAAAGATTGCTATCAAATAGCACACCTATTTCCTAACTGATGATAAAGAATTTACAGAGCAGCCGTCAAGTGTTAGATAGTGTTCTAGGTTATTACATGTGGGGGTTTTAGGTCCGATAATTAACACCTCTGTTTTTTTCAGAATTTAGCAGTAAGAAATGACTCATCATCCAGTTTTTTATATCGTCTATGCATTCCGTTAGTTTCTCAATTTGGTGTGTTTTGCTGGGCCGCGAATAAATATAGAGCAGAGTATCATCAACATAACAGTGAAAGCTAACACCGTGTTTCCTGATGATATTTCCTAAGGGTAACATGTAAAATGTGAAAAGTAACGGCCCTAGTACTGATCCTTGAGGTACTCCATACTGCACTTGTGATCGATATGATACCTCTTCATTTACTGCTACAAAACTGATGGCGGTCAGATAAATATGATTTGAACCATGCTAATGCACTTCCACTAATGCCAACAAAGTTTTCTTGTCTATTCAAAAGAATGTTGTGGTCGATAGTGTCGAACGCAGCGCTAAGATCCAGTAGCACTAAGAGAAAGATACAACCATGATCAGATGATAAGAGCAGGTAATTTGTAACTCTAATGAGAGCAGTCTCAGTACTATGAAACGGTCTAAATCCTGACTGGAAATTCTCACAGATACCATTTTTCTCTAAGAAGGAATATAATTGTGAGGATACTACCTATTCTAGTATCTTTGACAGAAAAGGGAGATTCGAGATTAATTTAATGAGAGGCTTAATAACAGCCAATTTGAAGGTTTTGGGGACATATCCTATTGACAATGACGAATTAATAATAGCCAAAAGAGGATCTATGACTTCTGGAAGCAGCTCTTTTAGTAGTTTAGATGGAATAGGGTCTAACATACATGTTGTTGGTTTAGATGATTTAACAAGTTTATACAATTCTTCCTCTCCTATAGTAGAGAATGAGTGGAATTGTTCCTCAGGGGATCTATAGTGCACTATCTGATGCGATACTGTAGCTGATGGCTGCATGGTTGCAATTTTATCTCTAATAGTATCGATCTTGGAAGTAAAATAGTTCATAAAGTCATTACTGCTGTGCTGTTGGGAAATGTCAACACCTGCTGATGCTTTATTTATTGTAAATTTAGCCACTGTATTGAACAAATACCTGGGGTTACGTTTGTTTTCTTCTAAAAGAGATGAAAAGTAATCAGATCTAGCAGTTTTTTATGCTTTTCTGTAGGATAGGGTACTTTCCTGCCAAGCAATGCAAAATACCTCTAGTTTTGTTTTCCTCCAGCTGCGCTCCATTTTCTGGGCTGCTCTCTTTAAAGCGCGAGTGTGCTCATTATACCACAGTGTTGGACTCTTTTCCTTAATCTTCCCTAAGCATAAAGGAGCAATCGTATCTAAAGTGCTAGAAAAGAGAGAGTCTATAGTTTCTGTTACATCATCAAGTTTTTCTGTGCTGTTGGATATGCTGAGGAATTGAGATAAATCAGTGTAATGGAGCCGACGAGACGTGAGCTGTACGGATCCATGTGCAAGCTTTAATTCAGAAACATAGTCAAACATCAGCAAACCGGTATGACACAGGCAAGACAAAAGAGCAATCCTAAACAGGCTTGACTCAGACAACAACAAACGTAATACAGAGGGCTTGACAAAAGGGGTAATCCGTAAACGTGAGCATAAGTCCAGGTGAGGAGCAAACACAGTCCGAAACAGCAAGCAAAGGGTTAATCCAAGATACGTGTCAAGAATCTGGAACCAGGAAAACAGGCAAGGCAAGACTATGAAAACTGGAGCAGGCTACGTAAAGTAGCTATCAGCTATTTCAGTGATAAACGCTAAACAATACTCAGTGATCTGACTGAGGAAGACCATGGCTTAAAGTGTGATGAAAGTGTTAAAGTGTGTCATCAGTGCAATGGATGATGGGAATTGTAGTCCGTGGTGATGTGCAACAGTTAGTGTAGTTCAAGAGTCAATGTGGTGAGCGAGTGACCTCTGGTGGTGAGTGAACGGAAGTTCATAGACCGGATTCGTGACAATCAGGAAGATTATTTACAAAGCAGTCTTTTGTGATAGAAGTGATGGTTCTACCATACTTGTAACAAGGAGTAGAATTTACAGTTTTAGCTATATATTTACATAATAATAGCTATAATTTACATAAGACTAGAAAATTATCTGAGATATCATCACTTTGCTGTAGGGCTGCACGATATTTATTGCTCATCTTGTCAGTAAAGCTGGTTCTGTAATCAGCGGTAATTTCCATCACGTGCGTGATCTCACATGGAGCTGCATTTACCACACTGAGCAGTTGTTCACTAACAAGCTGCGCAAATCCATGTTCATTATCAACGTGGTTTTGCGCAGCTTGAAATATGAGATGTGATGTGTGAAGAAAACAGGTAAATTAATGTGAATATCACTAATTTTACAAATTCATAATTTGTAATTTGTTAATTTTTAAATATTTATAGTCAAATTATATTCTAATAATTTTAGAATACATAAATATTGCAAAAATATTTAAAATAACTACATATTTTTATTTTTATTTTTGTTAATATTTTTTATTGAAGGAAGAACAGGGTGATATATTACATACAAAGAGTTGACAAAGTTTACAACTGCATATTTTTTTTTACCACAACTGAAGTGTTTTGAGAAATTTGTTCATAATGGGTCAGCAAGGAAAATAAAACAAAAATGACACAATTTGCCTATGTATTTGCCATGCATATCCATACGTGGACATTGTTAAATAATCTAGAGTTTGAAAAGAGTATTTTAAGAGAGTTTAGGAAAGCCCATTTGGCCTCAAGTACCCATAGCTGAAGAAACTTATATGCTAAAGAGGATCCGACAGACTACACCTCTAAGCATTTTCAATGCATTTGGGAGGAGGAGGAGGAATGGTAGAGGCTTTTAGATAGTGGTAAATAAAATGAATCCGCCCACAGCATCTGTCTGTGCCTGTGTAAGTCTGGTAAGTAAGTGGGATTCTGGGCCGGGCTCCAGGCTTGGCTAATGCAGGGGGACTGGAGGCCTGCCACAGCACTTCAAGGAGAGCTCCCTAACTACTGTTTTAAAAGAACTGCTGAACTGGCTTTTATTGAGCTGCGCCTCTCGCCTTTGTGCTCTCAATTAAGATGATGAGCTAATGTTTGAATTGCCCTGAAAGTGTAAGCTCCTACTTTCAGATCTTCATTAAGCGTGAACTTGAATTGAATAAAAATGTATAGCTAAGCGAGTGTTACGCTAATTTACTCACTTTTCGTGCGCATCCATAATTAAAGAGGCCTTGATATAATAGCCTAATAAATCACGTAGGCTGGTAAATTGAATTGATATGTGGCATATCAAGCAAACTGTAAACTGGGAGGCAATACATCTTTTGAATTTCAAGTGAGAACTCGTCCATTTTCTGTGAATGGTAAAAGTATGCAAGTTTGGCGTATGTTTGTGTTTTCTTAGCTTAGTCTAAGAGGATGTTTTTGGTCGGAGGAACATTACGTTTGCCAGTTGAAGAGGAACTGCTCCAGAAATGTGGGTTTGTCATTAGCTTACCAGTCATATTGGCTTTTTTCTCATACTGCTTTAGCCATTAAAGTGCCTGTTGTTGGAGCGTATTGGTATTTTCAGAGCTGTAAATTATTCGCCTCAAGTTTTATAGCTGTTTTCAGAGTGAATCAAGACAACATATGGTTCCTTGTTCCTGGAAGTCAATTTTCCTTTTCTTGGTATTTCTAAGAACTTGAGGATTCTGTATCAAGGTCTTTTATGTTTTTGACATCCAGACACTTCCAGACGCTTTCTCTGAATTGTCTGGTTCATCCCATACAGAAATGTAATATATGAAATATATTGTCTTATATCAAGACTGATATTGTCATGTTACATGTAAGTCCATATGTAATTTTCACATTCAGTACATACATTCTCTGAATAGATGAAGATGTAATTTTATAACATATACTGTATAAAATCCCCATAGTAAAATTTGTATGTTAACATTTTAGTTTAGGGACCAACTCTCAGTATTAACTTAGCATGCATATTACTAGGATTTTGGTTATTTATTAGTACTTATAAAGCACATATCAATGCCTCAGTCCTACCCCATGCATAAACTTAACAACTACCTTACTAACCTAATTAATAAGCAGCAAATTAGAGGTTTATTGAGGCAAAAGTTGTAGTTAATAGTTAGTTAATAGAGAAAATTGGTGTGTATTTACCAGAGAATCATCATTAAAGAATAATATAGCACAGTTTCCGCCAAAAAAAAAAAAAAAAAACATCTCTTTTCATCATTGATAATAAGGAACCCTTTTCTTAGCATTAAATCAGTGAGATTCCTTAAGGAATGAACTATGCAATTCCATTTAAAATGTATTAAAATTGAAAACTATTTAAATTGAAGCAACATTGTACAATATTACTGTTTTTTATTATTAAATAGATGCAGGCTAAATGGGCATAAGAGATTTGCTTCACAAACATTAAAATAAAATAACATAAAATAAAATTAAAACAATGAATAGTGTTCATCTGTATGACTCTAATATGCCTGTTCCTTTTGAATATTTATTCAATATTTATGCCACAATCTATACACATAACAGACCAATTTACAGTTGCTGTGAGTAAAAGGAAAAATACTTTATGAATGTGGCTCTGTATTCACAGTGTAATCCGTCCTGCCAGAGTAGCCTGACCATCTGAGGATAAGCGTGACTGCAATGTCACCTTTTGTACCTTAAGCATTATATTAGTACAGCTGATCTGAAGGATAACCAAGTCAGCACACAAAATGCTTGACATAGCTATGTTTATTGACTAAATTGTGTCAAGAACCCTGTGTTTTAGAGTATACACACAACACAAGTAGGTTAAATCAAGTCTGGTTTGTATAGGAGATGTATGAACCTTAATAAACACCTCATGGATATATATTGCATCCACTTGTTAGCAGAAACTTGATCTATGTATGACAGCACATGGAGGGTTATGACTTTACATTACATGCGTGTTTGGGGATAAATTAACCACAGCACCCTTGAATAGTTCCCTTAAAACACTCCTTGCGAGATGTGTGTGATTGCAGGTTTCTTTTCTTTTCTTTGTCTAAATATAGCCTTGATATTAAAAGGTGATATTTATCTAGTACTGTATGTATTTATGTATTTTATTTAATTCATTCATTCTTCACACATCACTTATATTTTAAATAAAAATGTTCTTCACTGAAACAGAATTCTTCTTGATAACCAACTACCCAAACTTTATTTTCGGCAAATTGTTGCTTGTGGTGGACAGTCATAATGTAAAAACTGATATACTGTACTTTTTTTCATTAAATATGTAAATTATTTATATTGAGATATTTTAGTAAATATCATGCAAATCACAATCATACAAATCGCAACAACATTAACAACAGCAATAATAATAATAATAATAATCATTTATTATTATTATTATTATTATTATTATATTTATGATGGATGTTCTTATTTTAAATTGCAAGTCTGGGACAAGAATCAAGCAATGAAATGTATAAATAAATGGTATTTTGAAAAGTAACAAAACTAAATTATGAAAGAATAATATTAATTTGTGTAAAAACTGATTTTTCATTAAAAATATCTAAATTATATATATGTAATAATAATGATAATAAAGGGTTCATATTTTAAATTGCAAGTCTGGGACATGACTCAAACAATAAAAGGTATAAATAAATTATGAAAGAATTTGTAAGAGCATTGTTTAACCTTCATATGTTTGTTTAAACAAAAATCAACCCCTATCCATAGAATTTGCTTTTATAAAATGGTCCTTGTTATAAAACATCTTTGTATAACATCTAACATTACTCAAATTTTAGTTTCTTGTTTAAACCGATTAACTTTCCCAAGATCTCTGAAAAAGTTCTGTAAAGTCAGCAAAGAGGCAACACAGACCTATAGATTATGGTCCCAGACAAACTTAAAGCGTGATATTAGAGGTCTTAGCTCTGTCTGGGCCTTCTGCTGAGTTCAGTCAGACAGAACCACTGTGGCTTCCCTCAGTACAAGTATGGGTTGAACTTAGAACGGATCAGTCACACTCGGCTAGCTAGAACCCCCACACACGCTCACATACACACAGTCTCTCTGCCCTTAAGAACATTTCAGACTTTTAATGCTAATGTCCAGACGCATTGCTTTAGGATTATCTATAAGGCTGCAGGAGACCACAAGAAGAGACTAGAAGTCCTTTCTGGTTCAAAACGTCATCTGACCATTTGACCACAGCAATATACAGGTGCATCTCAATAAATTAGAATGTCGTGGAAAAGTTCATTTATTTCAGTAATTCAACTAAAATTGTGAAACTCGTGTATTAAATAAATTCAAAGCACACAGACTGAAGTAGTTTAAGTGTTTGGTTCTTTTAATTGTGATGATTTTGACTCACATTTAACAAAAATCTCAACAAATTATAATACTTCATAAGACAAATAAAAAAAAACATTTTTAGTGAATTGTTGGCCTTCTGGAAAGTATGTTCATTTACTGTATATGTACTCAATACTTGGTAGGGGCTCCTTTTGCTTTAATTACTGCCTCAATTTGGCGTGGCATGGAGGTGATCAGTTTGTGGCACTGCTGAGGTGGTATGGAAGCCCAGGTTTCTTTGACAGTGGCCTTCAGCTCATCTGCATTTTTTGGTCTCTTGTTTCTCATTTTCCTCTTGACAATACTCCATAGATTCTCTATGGGGTTCAGGTCTGGTGAGTTTGCTGGCCAGTCAAGCACACCAACACCATGGTCATTTAACCAACTTTTGGTGCTTTTGGCAGTGTGGGCATTTGCCAAATCCTGCTGGAAAATGAAATCAGCATCTTCCAAAGCTGGTCAGCAGAAGGAAGCATGAAGTGCTTCAAAATGGTAAACGGGTGCAGTGACTTTGGTTTTCAAAAAACACAATGGACCAATACCAGCAGATGACATTGCACCCCAAATCATCACAGACTGTGGAAACTTAACACTGGACTTCAAGCAACTTGGGCTATGAGCTTCTCCACCCTTCCTCCAGACTCTAGGACCTTGGTTTCCAAATGAAATACAAAACTTGCTCTCATCTGAAAAGAGGACTTTGGACCTCTGGGCAACAGTCCAGTTCTTCTTCTCCTTAGCCCAGGTAAGACGCCTCTGACGTTGTCTGTGGTTTAACAAGAGGAATACAACAACTGTAGCCAAATTCCTTGACACGTCTGTGTGTGGTGGCTCTTGATGCCTTGATCCCAGCCTCAGTCCATTCCTTGTGAAGTTCACCCAAATTCTTGAATCGATTTAGCTTGACAATCCTCATAAGGCTGCGGTTCTCTCGGTTGGTTGTGCATCTTTTTCTTCCACACTTTTTCCTTCCACTCAACTTTCTGTTAACATGCTTGGATACAGCACTCTGTGAACAGCCAGCTTCTTTGGCAATGAATGTTTGTGGCTATCCTTGTGAAGGGTGTCAATGATTGTCTTCTGGACAACTGTCAGATCAGCAGTCTTCCCCATGATTGTGTAGCCTAGTGAAGCAAACTGAGAGACCATTTTGAAGGCTCAGGAAACCTTTGCAGGTGTTTTGAGTTGATTAGCTGATTGGCATGTCACCATATTCTAATTTGTTGAGATAGTGAATTGGTGGGTTTTTGTTAAACGTGAGCCAAAATCATCACAATTAAAAGAACCAAAGATTTAAACTACTTCAGTCTGTGTGCATTGAACATATTTAATACACAAGTTTCACAATTTGAGTTGAATTACTGAAATAAATGAACTTTTCCACAACATTCTAATTTATTGAGATGCACGTGTAGTTTGCACAGAACAGATTAGACAGGCTGTTGGCTCCAAGTGCTGAATCCAACCAGAAATAAAAATAAATAAATAAATAAATATTGAAATATTGAATTGTTGAAGCATCAGGAATTTAAAAGTGCATGAATACTAAATTTGAAGAACAAAGACTTGAGATGTGGTGTACATGGGAATATAAAATGAATTATTATTTTGCTAAATAAACTGGAGATTCTTCTTTAAACTTTTGAATTCCATGTTCGAATGTTATTTATTTATTTATATTATTTTTATTCTTGTGGTTGACACTTTCAACAGCATTTGGTAAAATGCCACTGCCAAAATTTAAAAAACCCTAATAAGTCACAGTTTTTAGGAAAAACTAGTATGATAGACAGATTCAAAATTGCATAAACTAGCTGCAAATTTGCAAAAATGTCACTTGGCAGCAGTACCCATAAAGTAGTCAACTACACTAGATGTCTTCTGAAAATAAAACCAATAACACATTACTGTAAAAAAAATAAATAAATAAAAATAATCAAATTATTCTAAAGAGTGGTGTTTGGCAAACATCACTATTTCCTCACACTTTGGAAAAAAAAAAGTTTTAAACTCATCCTACATTGCCCTATGGATGCCTCAAATCGTATAGTTTGTTGAGAAGAGGTGTGGAAATTAATAATTGGTACTGATTGTTGTTATAATACAAAGTTTATATTTGTCATACATAACATTTATATTACATTTATACAACTGTATTGTAAATACATGTATGCCACCATTGAACAGCTTTAAAAAGTCTGTGTTAATACACATAGGCTACATTAATGCCATATCAGATGTAGCTTTTGTTCTGTTGGTTTAGTGTAAAGATGTTTTGTTGATGAAAATTTATTTGTAACAGTCTAGTTTTCTGATTGAAGTATTTGGTAAATCTAAGCATTTGGCCTAAAAGGCAATACAGACACATTTAATAATTATAACAATGATCTTTAAAAAGGTATTTAAAAAAAAAAAAAAAAGACCCTGGAAATCAATCACAATGGGCAAATATTGTCCCTTTATGGAAAAGTTCATTTCTGACCATGTGTCAGATTATTTCCTTCAGGCAGGAGTCATATAGGGTCCCAAATTCTGTTTCATCGTGAAAAATGGTCACAATAAATGATATCTAGATATTCATCAGCATTAAAATGTGTTTGACCAAAAATGTCAACACACCAGTTCCTTTTGCATTTGGTATCATTCAGCACGGCTGCATGTGTGCGGCATCTTCACATTTACATAAGAAAACAAAACAATCTTGCTCTGGTTCTGGAACATTGTATGTAACATTCAGAAACCATAAAACTACTGACACTCTGCAGCCACATCACAGCCAGATTCTGGGTTTTGCGGTCTCGCTCTGAGAACCATCTCCAAATACAAGAGTGCCGCAGGACATTCTGTTCCCAGCTCGTGCTGTGAAAGCTCCAATCAGCACTGAAAGAGATATCCCACAATCCTTGATCCTACTGCGCTCAAACCCAGCTTTTTGTTTTTGTACAGCATCCAAGAGTTCAAAGTGTTCCCCTCTGGTGAGACAGCAGAGAGGCTCTGTTTTGGAAAGGAATGAGTTTTTGAATCGAGTCGCCACCTGTAGTTTACACACAGAGAACGTGGCTCCCAGCTGCCAGTCGCTTTAGATCTTGTTCCGTGAATACAATGGCACAGTTTCAGCTGATCACATGGCAGGGCCGCGTCTGGACGGTGTTGTTTTTCTCATAGCCTGTAAACACGGCCGTGACCCTCCCCGGATACGGCAGGGGGGCTTCTGAGGACAAGGAGAGGGCCTCCTCTCTTCTCTTTCATCACAGATTGGGCAATTGCTTCATAGAAGTTCATTCCTGAAAATGGATGGGAGAATTTGTATACATGTGAACATGCATTGTACCTTAACACGCATCAGACATGGTCTTGTTTTCTAGTAAAAAGGTTATTTGTTTATTTAAAATTGTATTATGTAATGAAACTTGTTTTTAGTGACTACATTTAATATTTTGTTCTTTTTTTGAAACATAAACCTCTGTAAATAAATAAATAAAAATGCTTAAAACAAGAAATTCAGATGAGAAGATAAGAGCATTCTATGCAATTTAAGATATGTATATAACTGCTAAATGTACCTTTTAGATATTTTACTGGGGAAAAACTACTGATTTACAGTATGATGAAATTCCTAGACAACATTTTGGAGGGATCGCCTATTTTCCATGCTTGTTCTGTCAGACTTAAATTGATATATTCCTTCATGGATAATAAAAAGTGTGTGTCTTTGTGTGTGTGTGTGAAAGAGAGAGAGTGGTGTGACTAATGTCAAAAAATGCTTTTAGCATGACCGCTTTATTGGCTTCTGTCTCAGCAGGATAATGTAGACCGAGCTGCCAATCACAGACAGGCAGATTTGATTGGACCAGGTTTTCAGCAGTCAACCAATCGGAATTCACACAACCATCAAGGTCAGTGAACTAATAATTTGCATGCACACTTCATAAATTTCTTAAAATAAGATACTCTGGCTCCAATGTTTGTAATGACAGTAATTTTATTTTTTATGGTTATGGTGTATGGTCTTAATATCCAAAACAGAGGTAAAGCGTTTTTTATAGATGTGCAGAATTGCTTCTAGTTTAATAACTCACACAATTAACAAGTGAGTATGTGTGTGCATACTTGATTATGGGCGGGGGCCGTCTGTCTCACACACTTGGACTTGGGTGGGGGCTGTCTGTCGTAGATGCCTTTTATAGTTGGAGACTTGCTCATTAAGTTCAAACTGGGATCTATATTCAGGGCTCTTCCGCTGTAAACACTCCAGCAGTTCAAAGGCTTGATTTGTAAAGACACAGGGTGCCACTCATTAAGCCTCCAACCTAATTGTGCCATACAAAAATACAGAGGCATGATATTTGGAGCATGAGATTTAAGCACAATATCGCCTCAGCATGGGAGGTAGAGCCTGAAGTTTTGTTTTTTTCTGAAAATCTGATGTTGTCATTGAAGTAAATGGAGCAGAAATTTTTCATTTAGGACTTCTCAGAGTGCGCCGAAAAAATCCTCACAGCTGTGACTACACTAAACTATTGGCTCTGATCATTTAAAGGCCCTTAGTATTTAATTTGCTGAGTGGTGTTTGTTGAACACAGTTACATATATATATATATATATATATATATATATATATATATATATATATATATACAGTATATACATATACTCTGTTGATTTGTGGATTTTTAACACTGTGTAATAATGTTTATTCAGAGTATTATATAAACACTCTTATCACACAACTAAATGAATGAATGTATAAAAAAAACTAGTTTGTTCCCATGTCTATTCTTTGACCCTGCAGTTTTCATACTCCATTGAAAACAACAAACTGTGACAACAAAGGTCTTATTTTGGGATGTCGGAATGCAGCTAAGAATAGATGAGAAGCATTTGTACGTCAGATCTCAGATTGAGGCCAGAAATATTCGTTGCTGTGTCGAAATGCCATGTGACGTTTAAAGCTATGATTTTACAGCTAAAACCTCTGGCATACTTATAATCTTTTAATAGAGTTAAAGACCACACTCTATTATTTGTTATGAAGTTAACTGGCTTATGAAGTTTATTGAAACTGAAGTGCTTTGTTGAAATGTGACATTGTAGGCTTTTAGCTCAAATGGATTACATTTGATGGGTCTAAGTAAATGTTTTGCTTTCTGAGGTCTGTCATTTATCCTCTCTCATGAAAGGAGCATTCAAAACCGAATGACAATGAAGTTACATTATCAACTATAAGTGTTATTCAGCTTAGGTTTTATTAAGAATGCATGATTTGTATGTATATACGATTTTGTGTTCTGCAGAAGAAAGGCATGCAGTCATGCAGTTTTTAGTATGAGCTTTCATACTAAATTAACTATCAGTTTAATTGAGATATTTACTAGTTCTGGGTTTGAAACTGAAAGGCTGGATCGGACCACTGCAGAGTTATTCAAAGTATTCCTTTGCTGAGGTCAGTGTGTCTCCTACACCGCATGTTCTGATGGACCCTTGGGCAGCAATATCCAGGGCATTGCATTCTTTAGAAGAAAGAGAGGTTTTAGTGTGGTGGGCGGATGGGGCTTATAAGATTATGGAAGGTGAGGTATATGAAACTCTGATTAGATTGATGTTTCCCAAGAACAGGCCCTGATCCCCATTATTGTTTTTCCAGATTTTCCCTCTCTCGCTCTGCTCTTGGACTGCCAGGGGCATTTTTACCCATCATTCTCTCTTTGACTGCTTTTACATGCACACCAAAAAACTGCTTATTGCAAGAAAGCCGTTTAGAACATGAAAGCGGCAAATAGAAATTAAATTTATGTCATTTTCTTACCCGGTCGTTTCAAACCTTTGTAGCTTCCTTTCTTTTCTGTGGAATGACAAAGAAGATATTTTTAAGGATATTGGTAACCGAAGAGTTTTGGTTACCATTGACTTCTATTAATGGAGAAAAACACATTCATGTTCCACAGATAAAAAGGAAGACAGTTTTGTAATGAGGGTGAGTAAATGTTGACAGAATTTAGTTTTTCGGGTGAACTGTCCCTTTAACCCACATGTAAATTGTATTCAATACCATCAGTAAACCGTTTTCTCTGTACCTTTCTGTTACTTCAGCTATCACGAGCAAAAGCACACTCTACTGTTGTGGCCACATTTCAATTCATATGGCAGAATTCCACAGACAAAATGCAGTCTTCTCATTAGGAATTTTGCGGGAAGGACATGTGAGACAAAAATTTCCTTTCATGGATTTTACATCGGCTTCAAGTTTGTTGAGCACAACAGTTGTTAGTCCAGAACAGTTTTGTTGTGGACTAACTTTAATGGTCACAATTTATTTTAAGGACCAATTCTCACTATTGACTAACAATCATCTACAATTTTGATACTTTTTGACACTTTTAATGATGTTCTTTTTATCTTTTTTTGAATGTGACAGATCCCATCCCCATTTACTTTATGGTACTGTATATGTTGGAGGATCAGGATCACCCTGAATCTCCATTATTTTTCAAAAACACAACTCAGGTTCATATTTATTTTTGATCCTTCTCCAACTCCTTCTCTATATGAAACCCCCACCCTATATATCTCCCTCCTTCCCTCCTGTCCACCCCTCCTGTTTGGTGCTTATATGAAGGCACTGTATTGTTTGGCCAACTTGGGAATTCCTTAGAGTGCTGACTATATCTGTGAAAAGACTAGCTCCACTGCCTCCTTTCATATGTATACTTCCGTGTGTTTTTGAGGCACATATCTCCCCCCATGGGTCTTCTACGGGACGCTCCTGCCCAAGCTACTCCTCTTTTCTCCTTTTATTACGCCCGTCTCTTTGTTCACTCACAATTTGCATGTTAATTGTCACCAGCTGGATGGTCTAATGGACTCAGTCGTAAACATGGTGCTATAAAACATGTTTTAAAACTTTTGCATTTGTCTTTAACAGTCTTTGGCATAACTGAACCAATTTAACCACTTTGTTTTTGGCAAAGAATCAGCAGTCTCAAAAGTAGATTAGCTTAATGTATTTTGTATTTTGTCACTGTGCCACTGAATCAGATACACTGAATCAGATACAGCACACCATTGCTAAAGTGAACCCATATGGAAATCACTGACATATCAGGGTGTGTTTTGAGCATCACCCTTTAATAATTGTTGGAAATCATTTAATTAGACAAATATAGTCCTTAGTCTGTCGTCGACCATCCTGCGCCTCGGGACTCCACTCCTCCGGCTGCGCCTCATCCCAGCTCCTCCATCCCTTCGGATCATCCTCAGTCCTGTGTCACTCCAGCTCCACCGTGGCCATCTGGATCCCGTCTCCGCTTCGGTCGCCGGTGCCTTCTGCTCCGCCTTGGTCCCCCGGATCCTCCCCGTCGCCCTGGCTCATCGGCTCTCCGTCTCCACCTCGGGCTCCTCCTCCACCTGCTCCGCGGCTGTTGGTTGGCCCCCCAGAGTTGGCGGCCATTCCTCCTCCATGGCTCCTCCCTCCGTCAGCTCCACCGTGGGCCGTCATTATAGGTGTGGCCTGGGTCCTACTTGACTCCTCCTGTTCTGGCTCCCTTCTGTTGTCTCCCTGGCTCCTCCCTCCATCATCCCATCCCTGGTCTCTGCCCGTTGTCCTCCTCCCGGATATCTGTCTTCCTCCTGAGCCTCCTCCCAAAGCTCCCACCTATGCCTCCCTCTGTTGTTTACGGCGCGTGGACGCGCCTTCCAGGAGGGATTTGACCTGTTTAGTCATGCGTTTCAGTTCCTGTTTTGCCTTATTTGGTCTTGTTCCTGTCCTTGTTTAGTTTGATTACTAGTTGATTCCCCGCACATGTCTGTCCCTCGTTATCTTGTGTTTATTAGCCCCAGTTTGTTCAGTTAGTGTTTGTCGGGTCTACTTGTTTTCTACATGTGTTGCTCAAGCTCCTGTTTTGATTATTTCCAGTGTTTCCTTGATTAAAGACTGTAAAACATTCCCTCATGCCTCCCACATCTTCCTGCAACAGCGTAACGTGACATTAGTCCCTTTCTTTAAATTAATGTATGTAAAATGCTTTTTTAATTTTTTTTTCTTAATGTAGCTCCATCTACTGGTGTCTTTCTTTACACTCACACTGAATGTATTCCATCTAGGGGTGCGCCGATCCGATATTCAGTATCGGTATCGCTCCGATACTGGCATTTTCTGCCGGATCGGGGTATTGGTCAGACGAGACCGATCCAAATCTGATATTGTGCGTATACTATTGTGTTATTGTTAAGACCCACAAAAGCCACAAATACATTATACAACACCATAAAGTTTCCGTGCACTATATTTTAAGTGTTCTGAAGCTGTTAGTTTAAAGGGTAACTAAACCACTGGTCAGAGCCTAACTCCACCCACTGGCAATATTTAAAAAGCGGAGACAGAGGGGACGAACCGACTCCTGACTCGCTGCAGTGGTTTTGACGGCCAAGGGCTTGGTGAGCTCGTGCAGGGGCGTGGTTAGTAAGTGTCATCATATGTCACAGGGGTATGCAACGTCCAGTAGGAAAATTCAACTGCAGTAACTACCGTTCAACCTGAAGAGGGCAGCACTCAGACGTTTTTACACCATATATTGTAGAATTAAAACACTTTATAACCAAATGTCAAAACATTTACTCGAATCAATGCACAGCTCTAATAAAGACACAGTCTTACAGATCATTAACTCAAAAAAGTTGTTTTAGGGTTTAGTTACCCTTTAATGTGAGATACAGATGAATATAGTGGGGGAACTATGACGTCACTTTGTAGGCGGATCGGCTGTTAGCATGAAACTGGTTCCCTCGACAAAAAGCCAATGGGATTTTTCCATAGGCTTTTGGATAATCGCAAAAAATAAGCTCTGTGTTCAATTATAGTTCATGAAACTTACACGTTTTGTCCATCAAGATAATCTTCACAAAATAATATAACGTTGATGAATTTTGAAGCCGAAATAAAAGCGCCAGAACTGAAAAGCTAAACTTAGGCTATAAACGAACTACAGCACCACGGTCGCTCGTCTTCAGTGTCACCACCACCACGCTCCCGACGATTGTTTCAAACTTATTTTTAACATGTTTAGTGAAACGTATTTACTCTGTATAAGAATTTTAATCCACACAACATGAACCTTTTCATATAAACTGGAATAAATACAAAACTAGAACCAAAATAAAACTGAAATGAGACATTAGTAATAAATAGTATAGTGAATAAATGAAATAATCATAACTAAAGGGCATTTAAAGCACGTATTTCTGTACATTTCGAAATAAGGTGCATTAAAAGTCATTATGCCATGGTCTGTCTGAATAGTCAATTCTGATTGGCTGGCAGGTGTTGATTAAATTCCTTGAACTGCACAGGTAGTTCCGGGTCAGTTTAATCACGTTCTATATTAATGCGCTTCCTATAAACATTGGTAACCATAGTAACATACAGTTACAGTTGAATAGTAATACAGACGAAAATAACCGTCATTTTTATCGTTCTGGTCAAATATTGCAGCGCAAATATTATTAACATCTTTAATATGTGAATGCTGGGAAATGACCATGGCATAAACGGTATAATCAACGGCTAGCTGTGTATTAAACGATTTCAATGCATATATCCTTACATATATCCTTGATTAATATGAATATTTTAATTAAAAACATATCCCCGCGTATTTAATCTTTTAAATAACAGTGAGCGAGTCTTTGGATATGGTTAAGATTAAACTTATTTTAGTGAACAAACTACCACATTTCAGTTATCATTTTGTTAGGGTGGGTACACAAAATATTATTTTATCCTTGCTTCTACAATCTCTTTCTAACAACTTCATGCCGCCCTACACATTTATTTTTGACGTGGCTAATAAGCACTATGCATCATTAAAGTTTCACTTTCACCACGTAAAGCCAGTAAATGTGGTGTTTACATGTAATAATCATAATATGAATTTACCTTGTGGTACGAACCCAGAGTCTCCGCATCAGTAAACGATAAAACGAGCATCTTCCCTCCGAAGACATGTCGCATTTCGGGGCAAAGCAAAAAAACATTGTCGAACAACTATATAAAATGCTGTAAACTATTCATTGGTTATCCTAAAATTAATACTACAACTACAAAATACTAAATTGATAAACTGTTCGGCGTGATGACGTTTAATGTCTCCGACAGCGCCTGTAGTCTCATTTAGCAACTTGTTAGCAACCGTCTTTTTTAAGAAACGTAACAGCTTAAAAAAATCACGAGTGTGGTGTGACTGGTGTGTTTTATGTCGTAGAATACAACGTGAAAGTATCTTGAGCTTGTGTGAACCACGGACCTTATTTAACGGATTTAACCAAAATCCCATTCAAAAAACCCATTGACTCAGGGACGATGGAACCGGAAGCGCTAAAATGCACTCGCTTCCGGGTTTTCGCCTACAAAGTGACATCATAGTTCCCCCACTCTATATGTAAATCAGGTTCAAGTAAACTCTTCTCTCTCCTGCGGCTGTCTGTCATCCTCCATTCAGCGTTCAAACTGCGTGTCGCTTTCGGTTACTAGAGTCAAGACGATGAAACTCTCTGCAAGATTATTAAATGTTCCTAATATTATACTTTATCTGTAAATAAAGATACATGGTTTTGCATAAAAGGACTTTATCTTGCAGGACTTTTTCTTCATGCTGTTTTCAAAATCGTGTTGTGTCTGTTAGACCACACGAGCACAGTAACTGAAATTTAAAACTGTTAAAAGAAAAGGCTCAATAAACTATTGTACAGATTTAATACGCTACGCATTAATATCTCTAATCTCTTCACTTTGTGCTTTGAACCTTTCTATGCGGATTTGCGGAGCGCTGTGCTCTGTGACTCCGTGTTGCTTCAAGCACATCATTCTCCGCACAAAATTCGCATAAGCGAGATGTGCATAAGCGCTTTGTGCTGCTCTGTGTTTGGAGCCTTTCATATCAAAATACTTTTGCACAATGAAAGATTATTAATAGCCTTTCTTGATCTTCTTATATATCATATGATTTTATAAAATTGTGCACTCATGATTTTTCTAGAGTAACTTTTGCTACTGAATTATCCACTTACCTAGTTTATAATAGTATTTTTGTCATAGATTTATATCTAGAAACACAGTCAGTGTCCTTCACTGGAATTTACTGGTTCATGAGTCGGATTCCAAGCAGCCATGCACCGGCTTCATCGCTACAACCGCTCCAGTGTATAAGTGGCAAAAAAGTTGGCAGAACTCAATTTACCTCAGCCTGGAATTTAAACAGCTCTCTTGACTATAATCAGATTCTGGCGCCGCAGTCTCTACTTTCACAAATACGGTTAGCATTAGTTTAATCAGCTGATTTCCCATACGGTAATAAAACAGTACATTTGATGCAGTGTTCCCATGGCTGCTGAGTCAGTTTGCATTGCGTTCCGCACTTGCTGAATGCTGAGCACCGAGTGCAGCCGGCGGGGCTGGAGGAGCTGTTCTACTGAATCATTCATTTCTCAGAGATGTCTGGATGAGTCCCAGGCCCTCCTCATGGCCATCTACCTGAGAAATATACCAGATTTAAATTTTAATATTTTCTGTAAAAACAGCATGCTTTTAGAATTCACACCCTCTGTTTTCTGTTTAGAACTGTTTATTGTCTTGCCTTATACCCTGAGGAAAGGTTGAAGGATCGGTTCATGTATTTGCTGTCTCTCAGGATTTCTCTGGACAACTGACAGTTAAACTTTCTTGCTTTTGTCTGCTTTTGGCTCATCGGTAAAAGACAAATTGCTCTCATCTTAGATCAAAACAGTTACTTTTTGAAGAATATCCTGCTCTTTTTAATATAATGTAAGTGATGGGGCTGTCAGTACATATGACTCACTATATTCAAAGTCTTCTGGTTCAATCTGGCTCACCCGTGGCACATTCATGGGAGTATGTGAGAGTAGTAATGTCTGATTCATGGAGAAATCATTCTTTTGAGCTCTTTTGAATGTATTACAGAAACATTCTGATTCTGATTACCAACCTTTAACATTGAAACAAATGTCAGTTGTTTCAACATAAAAAAATGTTGAAACAGAGTTTGAAAAACAGCAACAAAATACTTATAAATAAATTTGGAAATTTTAGCAAGATGTAGGCCTACAAAAATGTAATTGTTGAAACACATCTTTCTTGAATTGCTTTGTAAATTTGAAGGACTATTTAACAGTGGTTCAACCTTGATCCATGATGTTGATTCACCCATGGATAAATGTTGAAATGCCTGCTACGTTTCAGTTAAATGATCGTGGTTTGAATCATATGTTAATGAATCAAACTCAGATGGCTCCTGAGATGACTCAGTGATTGAGTCGTTGAGCTGCACAGCTTTTTTATGATACTTGCTACCATATACTGTAGGTTTGGAATGACATGGATATGAGTAAATGATGACATACTTTTAATTTTTGGGTGAAGTATTCACATAAAGTGAAAGCTTTGTTATTAGAAACTACTATCAGTGAATTGTGTTGAATTTGATATTCTAACAGGTTAATCTATGCCTGTAATAGTCTCCTGTCTGTGCTTTACAAATCATCAGGTGTTTTTCTTCCAGAGTGCCCGCATAACACCCTGTCTGGAACAGTTATTTTCTGAAACATACTCCTGCAGTTATACTGGTGGCATTTTTGAGAATAGACAGTAGATTTGCAAATTCTAAAAAAGGATCAAATTGGTTCTTTTGGTCAAAAAAAAAAAAAAAAAAAAAAAAGAAAGATGCCAAATACAGATTGAATCTGTCCTGTGTAATTGTTTTGATTTTTATCCACTTGTTTGTTTTAGCACCCTCTGCTGGACATACAAAAATTCTTTTAATGTTAGTGTTTCCTTCACAGCAGGCCATACTGTTAAAGGAATAATTTACACACACACACACACACACACACACACACACGCACGTTGGACTATCCATGGGTGTAATGGTTTTTATACCGTACAAACTGTATGTGCTATTGCCCTACACCAGCCATACACCTAACCCTACCCCTTACAGGAAACTTTGTGCATTTTTAGATTTTCAAAAAACAAAACAAAAAAAAACAACACCATTTAGTATGTTTTTAAGCCTTTTGAATTATGGGGAGATAGGCAGTGTGAAACCACCTTCAAATTGTAATACCTCTGTCATACCCATGTCATTAAACAGATTTTTGTCCCCGTAAACCACAAATGATGTGGTCAGAACTGATAACAGGTAGAGTGGGTTATTATCAATCAACAAACAGAATGTTTGTCACTCACAGCTTCAGGAGATTCTGAATATAATTATTAATTTCAAGATATTTTTCAAGATATCAAGCTTTGAAGCTCCAGTCTCCATTCATTGTAATTCTATGGAATTAAGTGACACGAATGTATGTGAACTTGCCCTTTAAATTACTGAGTTAATGAGTTTAGTTTTAGAAGTACAGTTAGAATTAACATTAGTGCACATATTTAAATGTACTTATTCAGCACTAAAACAGAACAGCATCATGTTTGATATTTGCCAGAAATGTGGTTCAGAGTGCCGTTTTGTCATGCTGTTAAGCCATGTTCAATTAAAATAACCTGCCAATCACAACTCTCTCTAGAGCAATAGACCAGTTTGTCGAGTTTCAAAAGATAGTCGGGGTTCAAACAGGGGACAGTGAGCACATCCCGAACAGGCAATATGAAAGCAAAATTGTAGCTATTTATCAATACTAACGTTATATTTGTGTATTTTATTTATTTACTAATTTATTTTTTATATAATTTATACCCAAGACCTTTGTCCCTTTTACCCCATGGTGTGGCTTCACTCTCAACCTCCCCACTGTGCTAAAGCCTGGGTGTGTGAATGTATCTTAGCTCTCCAGGATCTCTAAGTAGAGAAGGGGCTTACCTGTCTCTATTAATACATCAGCTGATCATCTGATTATCTGATGGGTTTTCAGAAAAAGGTCTTTCAGAGGGCACAGGTGCACATAGGGTGCCAAGTAAAGCACAGAAAAAAGTAAAAATAAAATAAAAATAGGTGCATATACTGTTTAATAAGTTAATGCCTAAGAGTGTGAGACTGCACTACAATAGGTAAGTGTTTTACATTGCCCTCTAGTGTTGTAATCATACAATGCATCACTGAAAGTTAATAAATTGTGCATTCCAGTCAAAGATGCCTTTTGCTTAATACTATCTTACAAACATGATAAAATACCAAGTATAGTAAAATGGTTGTGACACGAAACAACTGTTGTCCATATCAATGCTCAGCGCCTGCGGACAAAAAATATTTACTGTAGATCACACAGACGGCACATTCTAAATTTGATACTCCTTTCTTCTAGTGAACATTTTCTTGTCTGATAAAAGGAAACTAATTAACTAACAGACTTGATATTTAGTATATATTATATCTGATAGTATTTAGTATATCTGATGTGTTTTTTCTTCCTATTTCTCTCCCTGCCAGAAGATGATGTGGATCTGGAGGCTCTGGTGAATGACATGAACTCATCCTTTGAGAGTCTGTACACTTCTTGCAGTGTGCAGACAGAATCCACTCCACTGCTGCACAACGGCCAGCCGCACCACCCCGCCACCTATCAAACACAGGCTCAGCCCACCTCCCCACACCAGAGACTGCGCCGGTCCCAGCCTATGCACATCCTCGCTGTCAGGTGAAAAGCCTGCACATATATACCCACACAAACACACTGTGGCCCCGAAAATTATTTGGACTCTAAAGCCACATGTGTGAATGTCATTGTATTAGACAACAAAACATCAAAGTGTTGTTTATTTTAAAGAAAGGTAGCACCCTTTCAAAGCAAGATGTTTAACATTAGCTCTTTCCCCACCATTGACAAACTTTTCCATAATTTATGCGACAACGCTTCCCCGTCATTTGACAGAACTTTCTGTGTTTTCACTGTTATATGGTAGGAGGCACTATTACACATCTTCTGAATGAGTACTAAATCTCTGGATGAAACACAGGCAAAGAAGAAGCAGACACAAGCAAAGGGGTATTTAAGCAGATGCATATGTAAAATAAAGTAGAGGCCCTGTTCTTTTAACATATCTTTTAACATATTGCATGTTCTCATATTCATATAACAAAATTCTGTGGACCATGAAAATTTTGTGAAAATTATTAAAGGGGACTTGACCGGAGAAACTGAAATTCCCTTGATCTTTTGACGTATAAGAGGTCAAAGTACTATAAAACATCCTGTAAGTTTCAGAACTCTGAACTTTCTTGTTAGTCTAAAAACAGCTAATATTGAAGCCAGTCTGCCAAAACAACAGCTTGTGGAATGTTCTACTCTATGATGTAATAGCGTGGACCTCCGCAGAGGAAGATCAACACCTACTTCTACATCGCTGCCTTTTTAGCCCCGCCCACCCATTCATGCACGTAGTGTTTACGAGAGAGGCGAACACGCAGGTCTACACAGAAACCAAATGATAAAGATGCTCTGAAGACAACAAGATGCTGTGCAGTACCAAATTAAAAAAAAAAAAAACAGGACAGAAAATAGCCTATTACTTCTAAATTATGATGTTTTTTTTTAATGTAAAATCTTGATAACATTATAAGGGGACCTCAGAGAACAATACAAAATAAAAAACAGGCAGTTCATGACCCATTAAAAAAAAAAATGCTGGTGGTGGCTGTTAACTTAAAAAAAATAAAAAAATAAAAAAACACTGGCAAGGAAAGAGTTAAGAAGTCAATTGGTCTGCAATTATAAAACAATCGACATAGAGTTCAAAATGTAGTTAAACATTAAGGGAACATGTTCCTAGTGACTTAATGCATACACTAAAAATCACCTTGGGATCAGTTGCTCAGAAGTCACTGTGAAAACTGATCAGAAATGTGAAGTTAGTTAGTAAAGGTGTTAGTTTGCAGATGATACTTGCTTTGACAAGAGTTATTTTACAACAAAATGTCCAAATATTTTTGGAAGGCACTTTATATACACAGCACATTTTGCTCAAAGAAATAACGAAAGCAGTGCAAATTGCATTACAACTTCAAAAAAAATTTTCAGAACAATACTACAATCTTTTTCAGCTTGGCTTTCTTTGTCTCCATCAAGAGTGGCGCTCCTGTTATTCCGAAACCTCTGAGAATAAATGGTTTCCATTTGGTGAGCATGTTTTTCCATCTCAGCTGTGGATCAGAGCAGGAAGTTGAGCATAACGAGCTTGTGAACGAGGGTTCACTCAAGCAAAGGTTCATTCAGAGGTTACCGTTCAGACTTCAGCTCTGAATTCCATATCACACACTCCCTCATGCTCTCAAATCTAAGGCATTAATGTCTGTGTGTTTGTTTCAGTTTTTCTCTGAAGTCCCCACTTCAAAAGGACTCCCCAACTACTGACTTCAAAAAATGGCCCTAAATGCTAATGTTGCCCAAAGCCACCAACCATTCTAGGCTGACAGTAATACCCTTTGCGAGTCTGTCTGTAATGTAACCCTAAATCTGAGATTTTACTTTATTCCTGCAGAAGACTTCAGGAAGAGGAGCAACAGTACCGAACGTCCTCTCTACCTGCCATCCCCAACCCCTTTCCTGAGCTCTGCAGCCCTGCGAGTTCCCCTACGCTCAGCTCTGGCTCCTTACCTCAGTGTCAGCCCTCAGGCAAATATGTAAGAGACCCTTTGTTCTCATTCCTCTCTCTCTTGAAGGAATAGTTTACTGAAAAATGGAAATTCTGACATTATTTACTTGCCCCCATGTCTTTCCAACCCAGCATAATTTTCTTTCTTCCATGGAACACAAAAGGATAAATTCTGAAGAATATGTGTGCAACTCATTTTCATAAAGCATTAGTTCACTGACTAGTCATGCTCCAAAACCGGTGTCAGTATGGACTGTCATTTATGGAAAAGAGTTGCGGAAAGATTCTTAAAAAATGTCATTCCTTCTGTGTTCCATGGAGAAAATAACAGCACACCGGAACAACATTAGGGTTGCGTAAAAAGTGACAGATGCCATTTCTGTGTGAGTTATTCCATCTTTCTGTATGGTTATTTAGCGTTACTTTGAAAGGCCTCTCAAAGATTTTTTATTAAATTTGTTAATGTTACTATTAGGATAACATGTTTCTGTAATTTAGAACGTGCTGAATTGCAGTTGTGTGGTGTATTGCTTTTATATGTGTCTAGACACTGGTTTCCCAAGAAACGTGTCACTTCCTCTACAGTGTGACTCATATATTCTTATAGTAAGCCACTTACAGTAGTAATAAAAAGTTATGTCCACATGTATGTCTCCTACGACATAATCATGTCTTCATCCAAAATGAAATAAAATCTTTTTGGGAATTTATAAAAGACTTTTAGGGGGATAGGACAGATGGGAAGTGGCAAGAAAATACTGAAAAAAGAGAAGAGGTGTGATCAGAAAATGATGGAAGACAGATTTGAACTCAAACTACCTACATACTGTATAAGGACCACCATGTAACTTATCTAAGCAAATGCCATATGCACCACAATGCTAGACTATGATTTTGTTGTTTTTAAGATGGTCGTATGTGTGCATGCGTGTCTGTGATGATGTGCCGGCACCTGTATGCATTTGTATACATTGTGCATACATTGTATGGATCTCTGTGTGTAAGCATCTGTTGTGTGCGTGTGTGTACTGTATTTATAGCTTTCTCTGGACCCCTGGCTGTCACGTGTGAGCTGACTGAGGCCTTGATATATTCCTGGAAAGCCTTGTCATTGCTACAGGCTAACCACCTCCATATGGGGCCACAGTCTGTTACCGTAACACGGTCCCCATGTTACCGTAAAAATTGCTACAGACATTAATCAATTACTCTAATCCCTCTCTCTTTACTTTTATTGTCCTGTGGATGGAACCCAGTAGGGGTCTAAGTGCTAGAGAAGTCTTTTGGTCTGTCCAAAAGAGAAAACAACCTGGAAGAACGCCTGGAAGTCATTTAAAACAGCTGACAAACCGTCAGTGACTGATGATGTCCACAAATGTTATCAAGATATCAAGCACATTGCCTGTTGTTTGTATGTGAAGTGAATGTGCAGATGTTATTTTGGAATATGAGAAATGAGAACATACTTGTTGCTTGGCCTGTGACTTGACATTGTGTTTACAAAGGATGTGAGCACCACGTCTCAACACGTAAGAATTAAATCATCTCCATTCTAATTAACCAGGGCGTGCCATTAGAAGCGCTGATTGAGGTGTATTGTTATGTTTATATTTTTGACTTTTTTTTTTTGTCAGAGTGCAAACCAACATTTTTTCTCTCTTTCATGGAAAACTAGTGAAAAAAGTAGAAAATTCTGAAGAATTTTTCAGTCGTCACCTTTATTTATATAGCGCTTTATACCATAGATTGTGTCAGATTTACAGTGTCAAACAGGAAAATTGTTTGTCAATAATGCAAGAGGACAATAACAAAGAGTAATTTTTCCAGTTTAAGTCAATTCATTGATGATTCAGTGATGTCATCATCCAGTTTTACTCTCTTCTAATAGTGTCTGAGCAATCAGTCAAGCGTCCCCAACTAAGCAAGCCAAAGGTGACAGTGGCAAGGAACCAAAACTCCATCGGTTACAGAAATGGAGAAAAAAAAAACCTTGGGAAAAACCAGGCTCAGTCAGGGGACCAGCTCTCCTCTGGCCAGGTGAAACCAGCATGGAGTGGTTTAATTCCAGGCTGCAACACAGATCAGATTGAGCAGAGGACTTGTTGGTGGCTACAGTGACCTCGGAATAACAATGAAACAGACTAATATTCTGACGGCGTGCTGCAGCTCTTCATTCTGCGGTCGCGCAGCGACCTCTCCTGGGCGCTTCAGCGCTTCTCTAAAAGAGCATTTCTAAAAGAGCAATATCTAAAAGAGCTCCACGAGCGACTTTTTAAAGATGGCTTCCCGCTCATGTGTTTCTGGATGTGGTCGTTTCCTGTCTTCATCTGATGGTCACGATCGCTCTGTCTCGTGCTTGGGCTTTCAGCACGCTGAAGCAGCGCTCGTGGATGAGTCATGTTCTCACTGTGGGAACATGACCATCGCGATGCTGCGCTCCAGATATCTCCTCGTCAAACGGGGGGGTATCCCCCTTGCCATGCCCCGTTCTAGCTCCTCCGGTTCTCAGAGGGCTACTTCTCAGGGGGCTACTTCGGCTCATGGTCAGGGTGACCTGAGGATCACAGTGAGAGCTTCCCCGTCGAGTGCATCTCCGCGGGCCTCTCACTCCTCCAGCGCATCGCACCATCTGGTGTTCCCGGACGAGCCCTCGGGATCCCCGGTCAGGGCGGGGCCCAGCATCTCGTTCGGATCACCAGCGGATGACCAGCATGGGATCGCTGCATCGGAGGGCAAGCTAGGCTCTAGAGATGATGATTCGGCTGCGCTGCCTCCGTCAGGAAGAGTGGCGTTGTCCGAGTCAGATCCAGAGCTGACTGCTATGCTTTCACCAAATATGCGTTTCTCCCAGTGAGCCTTCTCGCACAGACACTGTGCAAGGTCAGGGAGGACGAGGAGCAGGTTCTTTTGGTGGCGCCTTACTGGCCCAATCGGACTTGGTTCCCGAACTGATGCTCCTCGTGACAGCCCCTCCTTGGCAAATTCCTCTGAGGAGGGATCTCCTTTCTCAGAGAGGGGGCACCCTCTGGCACCCGCGTCCAGACTTGTGGAATCTCCACGTGTGGTCCCTGGACGGGACGCGGAGGTTCTAGGTGGGCTACCTCCAGCGGTAGTAAACACCATCACTTCAGCTAGAGCCCCGTCTACAAGACACGCTTACAGGCTGAAGTGGAACCTGTTCGTCGATTGCTGCTCTTCCCACCGGGAAGACCCCCGGAGATGCCCGATCAGGGTCGTGCTATCCTTCCTGCAAGATGGGTTGGAGCGAAGGCTGTCTCCCTCCACCCTCAAAGTGTATGTTGCCGCTATTGCCGCACATCACGATGCAGTAGACGGTAAGTCTGTCGGGAAGCATGACTTGGTCATCAGGTTCCTCAGAGGGGCGAGGAGGTTAAATCCTCCGCGCCCTCATCTGGTACCCTCTTGGGATCTCTCCTCAGTCCTGACGGCCTTGAAGGAGGAGCCCTTCAAGCCTCTGCAGTCAGTAGAGCTTAAGTTTCTGTCACTGAAGACAGTGCTCCTCACAGCATTGGCCTCGGTCAAGAGGGTAGGGGACCTGCAGGCATTTTCGGTCGACGATTCGTGCCTAGAATTCGGGCCGGGTAACTCTCACGTTGTCCTGAGACCCCGGCCTGGATATGTGCCCAAAGTTCCTAGCACACCCTTTAGGGATCAGGTGGTGAACGTGCAAGCGCTGCCCCGGGAGGAGGCAGACCCAGCCATTGCTCTGCTCTGTCCCGTCCGCGCCTTGTGCGGAATTACGCGTTTACGCAGAGCTTCAGGACCTCAGACCAGCTCTTTGTCTGCTTCGGAGGACAGCAGAAGGGAAAGGCTGTCTCCAAACAAAGACTCACCCGCTGGATAGTGGAGGCTATAGTCTTAGCTTATCAGGCTCACCGCTTGCCGTGCCCCTTTGGAGTAAGAGCACATTCTACGAGAGGTGTTGCTTCTTCCTGGGCATTGGCCTCGATAGCAGACATCTGTAGAGCTGCCGGCTGGGCGACACCTAACACGTTTGCGAGATTCTATAATCTCCGTGTAGAGCCCGTGTCCTCCCGTGTACTCACCTCAGGTGGCCAGTAACACAGGACCCGCTCAGTGTCGATCATGCTTGCTGCGCCATTCCCCTCTACGGACCGGATACGTGCGCTTTTACTGCTTCTCAGTTCAGCTCCCCTTGGCGAACCCTGTTGAAGTTCCTCCCGCACCCTCGGCAGTCAGGCGTGGCGGAGCGCCAGACGCCAGGTCCAGCACTCGTGTGTTTGCCCAAGGTCAGCCCTTGTGCTGGGCTAGGTGCCCGTGTGTAGTGATTCCCCTTTGGGTGATCCCACATGTGTATTTTCCACGGTACGGCTCCCCTCTCGGTGAGCCCGTGTCTTTCCCTGGCAGAGACCTTCTGCCGTCTCTACTGTGTATTGATCTCACCCCGGGCTGTCTTGAGTCTACCTCAGAGACTTCCATATGTAGTACTGCCTAGGCCAGTCCATATGTGTAATCTCCACATGGTACCTCCTTCATGCAGGATGTGGCTTCCGTAGCGTTCCCCTACTTGGAGTGCGCTTTCCCAGTGTTATCCATATCCACTGTAGGGAACAGCAGTGGCTGTCATCTCTGCCTAAGCCCTGTCCTATCTTCCGTCCCAACTGGTGTGGGGGGACTTCCGGCTTACGCAGGGCACTGGAAGGGGTCAGCAATAGTGACGTTTTCCAAGGGATCCCATTAGTCAGTCACACTGACGTTATGTCGAACATGACTGACTGATAGGGAACGTCTCGGTTACGTATGTAACCCTCGTTCCCTGAAGGAGGGAACGGAGACGTAACGTCCCGTCGCCACAGTTGCTGTACCACCGCTGTACAGCCGGGGCACACAGTCTCGGCTCCTCAGCGAAAAACTGATGTGCGTTTGCACGCGCTCTCCTTTTATACCCGCACTGCGGGGCGGGGTGCACGTGGCGAAACACGCACGCCAACAATTATTATTGGCTTGTTTTGTTAACACTCGAAGGTGATTGGGCTCTCGGGCGAGATCCCATTAGTCAGTCACACTGATGTTACGTAACTATGTAACTGACAAGCAACTCTGATTAATGAATTAGTAAGTAATAGTGCTTAGTCGAATGTGGTAGTTCACTATTAGCTAATCGGTAACTATTATTTTTTCCATACCTCCCCAAGAACTACTAAGAACTTCTGTATACAGGTTGATAATTAATATGAATAATACATAATGTATAATTCATTCTAAAGTAAAGGTCATGGCAACCCACTAGTAATGACCCAAGTATTACCAAATTCTTCAGAAGGAATTACTAATTATTTGGATCAGTATTCTAAAGTGAAGATCGTGATAACTCCTAGTAATTACTGAAGTCATTGTAAACTTTTGAGGTTCTTGTATGGTCCTGATTAGTAATTTATTTTGCTAGATTTGGTAACACTTAAATCAGTACTAGTGGGTTACCGTGATCATCACTTTAGAATACTGATCCAAGTAATTAGTAGTTCATTTAGAAGGATTTGGTAATACTTGAGTCATTACAAGTGGGAATTTCCCACGGTAATGTGCAACTTGGTATTTCCACTGTAGAGAGCCTCAAGGACATTGCATCTTGATGCAACATTGGTTACTTTCAGTGTAGACATTAGGGGTGTGCCCGAAGCCGAATACCTTATGAATACCTTACGATAATGGCTTCAAAAATGAATAACGGATAACGAAATGTTGTGCCCGAATATTCGGCTGAGGCTGCAGCACAGTCTGGTATTTGCTAGATAACAGGTGAGCCAGGGGATCAGCGCGATATTTTACACAACCCTCTAAAGTCACGCAATAATGAGTGTGTGAAGTGAATGAATTGAAACTTTATGAATGAAAAGAGCGCAAATCAAACACCGCTTGCTGTTGCCTCTCCGTGCATCTCTATTAAATCAGAGCTTGGCAAGAGTAATATCAACTAAAATAATACATCATACATGTTCTATTATTTGTGTACATTTAAAAGGCAATGATTTAAACCTTATATGCTATGATATGATACACGAATGAATGGACTAAGCACAGCGCGATCACCAATCAAACAGCTGGGTTGCGCGTCTCTGCGCGTCTCTCAAAAACCAAACCTGCCCTCTGTTAAGATTAGGCTAATAATCATCTTAGATACAGATACATTTTCTACTAAGCCTACATGTTTGCTCCTTTGTCTTTAGGTTTGCGTGGCACACACACATTTGCCCATCAAAGTTCAAAAAAAGACTGCTTAAAGATTCCCGTAATGAAAAAGTGTGCCTTGAATTAATTCAGTCGTGTTCAGATGATTACTAAACGTCTGTCATGAAAGCTCTCTACTTGTATGATCAGTTTATTTTTAGAAATTAATTTTATATTTTAGAACACTGAATAGGGCAAATAGTAGAAACACAAATATTTTCCCATAAGCTATAGCTACTGTCCCCCCCCCCCATACTTTTCCACACCTGCAAATTACTTAAGTGAAATACCTACTTTTTAAAACTGCGCAGAAACCGGTGAGCCAAAGGAAATCATGTTGTTTTACTTAAACCTCTAAAATTGCAATGCAGTAACAAGTGTGTGAAGTAAATGAGTGTAAACTCTATGAATAAAATAAGCGCAAATAAAATAGCAGTGTTGCACTTGCCTTTTTCCTGGAAATTACAATCAATTTCCATATTTCTAGACTGCATAGGAACCCTTACTGTTTTAATTAGAAGATATTTAAATATTTATTTATCGGATCAAGAAAGAACTCGCGTTCCCTGAAGCATAACCGCACTACATCTCGAAGCACTGCTATACAAGGGTATTGGCTCCGACTGTAAGAAGATATTTAAATAAACGTTATAATCATAAATATATATATATATATATATATATATATATATATATATATATATATATTAGTTAAACATGGCATATTTGTTCAGTGATAACTACGAAAAAAAGAAAGAAAGAAAGGCTGTAAAATCATAGACGTTTTTTTTGTAATGCTTTATTAATTCAATGTGTAAAACCATAGACATAACGATCTTATCAAGTATGCAACTATACGAAGTTCCGGTTCAAGCTCCGCCTACTTCCGGTTTTATCGTAATACAGATACAGACACGAATAATTTTGTGATTGTTACAGATACAAATACTGGCTTTGCTGCACACCCCTAGTAGACATGATGTGAGGCAGTAGAGCTTGAGAAAGAGTGGCAGATTTTAAAGTCAATTAATGGCATTTGTTTTGAGTAAAGCCATGTCTCACCACATGTGTGCAATTTGGCACATTTGTTTCTTTTTCACTATTCACATCTATATATGACTTTGGTTACACTTTATTTCGATAGTCCACTTTAGACATTCTACTAACTATAAGTAACTTTGTAACTACATGTCAACTAATTCTCATTAATTTGCAACTACATGTCTAGTAACTCTCAGTAGGGTAGGTTTAGGGTTAGTAGAATAAGTTGACATATACTTGCAATGTTTCTCATAGTCAGTATGTTGTGGACCCATCAAAATAAAGTGTTAGCAGATATTAAGAGCAGATAGTCTACTAATACTCTAATGACTGCTAGCTGACATGTAGTTGCAAAGTTACTTATTGTTAGTAGAATGTCTAAAGTGGACTATCGAAATAAAGTGTTACTATGACTGTTTTATTTATGCCAGTGTAGTATTTTTTTCATTCATTCATTCACAATAAATCACCTCTTCAAAAATAAGGACATTCCCTACAACATTTGAGAATCAGACAGTGTCAAACATATTTTGTTTAAATTTTGTACTGTTGCATAATAATAAAATAATATACTTAATATACTTTTATATTAATATACTAATATAGGCCCCTTTGAAGGCACTCAAGTACACCTTACAGCAAAAAGCAAATCAATAAAATACAAAACAATATAAAAACACAAACATACAAATCAATCAAGTTACTAAAAGCTTTTCTAAACAAATAAGTTTTAAGATGAGTTTTAAAATGGGAAACAAAATCCTGTTGTTGTCACAAGGTTGTTGTCGAGGCCAGGGAAACGCGGAGACGTAGAACAAAAAGGACTTTATTAACGATAACTATAAACATACAACTCTTGACATTTACAAACTGACAATCATGACAATTCAAGACGGAACACTGAGGTGAGGGAACACAGGACTTAAGAATACTAGGAGATTAGGAAATTAACTACATAGGGCTGGGGACTAATTAACCAAAACAAGGACAGGAACACCAAATATGGTCACAAGAGGAGGGGAAAAACACAAGACGCGGAGACACAGACTGACAGCTGTCAAATATGCAATGTTAAAGAATTCCATAATTTCAGCACTGCACAAGTAAAGGGAAAAATGATATAAAAAAAGTAAGATATAAATAGTAAATAAAAGGGGACCCAACATTGACCCCTGTGGAACACTGTAAGTAACTGTGATGGGCATTTAATTTTAACTGTATTATTTTATTTTATTTAACTTTATTTTATTTAACATTTAACTTAAGTGTGATGTTTCTCTTTTTCTGCTGAACACAAAAAAACCATTGATGGTCCCCATTGCCCATCACACATACTGTGGAAGCCAAAGGGGACCATTAAATAACATACTAGAGTTTAAAATGAAAACAGGTGCTTTACATGTGCTTCAGTATGTTTGTCAGCACATCAAAATAAGTGTACCTCTTTAAGTCATAAGTCATAATGATTAAAAATAAACGTCAAAGTAGAACTTAACATTTGACATTATTATAAATTGCACTTATTAAAAGTGTACTTAAGTGTTTTGAGAAACAGTCAATGAAGGTGTACTATCTTTAAGTACACTTGAGTAGCCTTTTATTTCATTAAATTATCTGCACATTATTTTTGTTTTTAAATATACCTTTTCAAGTGATTTGAAGTACACTAAAAGTACACATTCAATACGATTAAGCATATTTCTTTTTCACACAGTTGTGTTTTATTCTTAAAAATAAATGCCCCATTAAAACTATTAATTGCTATTAATGCCGTTACATTCCTGCCATCATACTCAAGTTTGGCATGTGTTTTCAAATACACTTTGGGACCACTGTAATTGTCTGCAGAGTGTTGTATAGAGGCAACATAGTGCATTCTGAAAATCAGATGTGTTATGAAGCTGGTTTCTGGACTCTTTTACATGTTACCTTCCCACAGCTGCCTCTGGTTTGCACCCCCTGGATAGTTTTTTCTCAAATGCACGCTCAAAGAAGTGCAGATGTCTGACGGCCTGCTAGCCTGGTAAGAAACAAGACGTTTTGTGTTTACAGAATTTTCCGAGCTGCGGGCAATTTCTGACAGGCCCCCATTGCTCTCCCAGATCCCACGCGGAAGGCACGCGAACCAGAACGCTTCCACAAGCCACCCGGCCCTTTGACAGCACGCCATGGCTCTGCAAATTCAGAAATCATAGAAATGTCTTGTGTCTCCTACCTGACTCAAGTTTATTCTAAAGTTTATTTATTACAGACTTGTAGGGTTTATTCCATTCTAGAATATTCTACCCTTATCAGAAACACAACAACAGCACAGTGAGAGAGAGAGAGAAAGAGAGAGAGAGAGAGAGAGAGAGAGAGAGAGAGAGAGAAAGATATAGAGATAGAGAGAAAGAGATAGACAGAGAGAGAGAGAGTAAAATGTAGGCTTTAATCCATTTAAAGCACTCACTGACATCAGGTTCTGGCACCCACCAAGAAGGCCTGGAACTGAAATAAGGGGATGAGCAATATGCTTAATAGTATCTTACCTCACTTTAATGTGTTGATGCATTTTTACTCTAGGGTGAGGTAAGCAGCTGGAAATAACCCAGAAATGGGAAGGGCTCGCCGGCTCATCAAGCCCACACAATATGGCACAACTTGAGATAGGACGAGGAAAAGTGCTTACTTTGTTGGGTTTGCTGTAGTTGCTGAGGTGTGGTATGGGCAGAAGTTGCAAATTGGTCTGAGGTCATTGTGTCTGTTTTTGTCACAGCAGGAGGTGATATTTAAGATATTTAAGGTGATATATCACATGAGAAGAGAGTGCCATTATTCCAAATATTAAAACAGGTACAGCTGTGCTGATATTCAGACCAACAGCATGATTGACCGTGTAACATTGCACTGATACTTTATCACACTTGCAATCAGGTTGTTGACTCACATGAGACCCTTACACTAGTTGCTTATGAATGAGAAGTTAGTGTGTCCAAGATATTGTCTTTAAATAACAACATTTGCTTAAAAAAACACAACACATTAAGATGTTACTAGTTATCTGTACTGTTCTTCGCCATGTGTAGGGACTCTGTCAGTTGGAACACAGCTTCACTTTCTAAGTATGTTCTTGTTTGTTTCTCTGCTTTCTGATTGTCATTATGTTTCTTGTTTAGTTTGTTGTAATCCCTGTGATTATACGTTTGGATCGATGCATTTCCATAGGATTAATTTCTTTATCTATATTAATCTTGTTTCTACAAATAATGCTGCTTATAGACACACAATATTTCTAGTTACTTTGTCTGTTTTTGCTTTGCCCGTGAACAAAGTTACCAACAAAGCCATGGCAGAACAATTGCACATCTCACAGAACAGTTGTAAATCAACATTTTTGAGTAAATCAGTTCAGTGAATGATTCAATGATTCACTCACAAGAACAGCTGCATGTTTTGTGCACTAAACAGATTCGTTTAGTGAATAATTCAATAAATTGTTCTAAACCTGTCAGTCTTTCTTCTGTGGAGCATAAAAGAAGATATTTCCAAAATGTCTTTTGTATTCCACATGAAAAAGAAAGTAATACAAGTTTGGAATGAAATGAGGTAAATGATGAGAGAATTTTCATTTTGAGTTAATTATCCCTTTAATAATGGTAGACAGTACCAATTTAAAATCAATGTGTTGGACCTCCCACAGCCAATCAGAAATGCTGCATTTTGCTGTGTTTATTTTGTTTTGGCAAAGTTTTAAATACTTTTCGGTACAATGATTTGATGTTTCATTAGTAGGCAATTGTCACGTAACGTGGAGGCAAGGATAACGCAGGAGGCATGAAATAACTTAACTGTCTTTAATGACGAAACACAGGGATAATCCAACATGAAGGCTTGAACAGAAATCAAAGAAAACAACAAAATAGAACTGGACAGACAGGAACTTAAGTACACAGGATGATTGACAAAACAGGTGCATAGAATCATATTAACTAAACGAGGAAACATGAAACAATCAAACTAAACAAGAACAGGAAAAAGACCATATAAGGAAACAGAAACGGGAAAAAAAAAATCAAAACAGACTATAAATGTGACAGCAATACTCTGATCCTGTAAAACATCAGCATTTACACATTTACACTGCACATGCGATGTAGCCATTTGTGTTCTTGACAAAGTGTGGTTTTAGTGATGTGATCATAATTTTTCCAAGATGCATTGCATTCCAAGACCCTTTTACCATTGTAGCTATTCCAGGGGTTGTGTGTCTTGCTCAAGGACACAGTGGTGATAACTCAAATCTTGCATGGCTGGAACCTACAAAAAGTTTGGCCACCTCTAAGGTTTAGCCATAGGGTTGTGGTTACACCACTATGCATGGCATTTTATGTGTGTGCATGTTATGATACTATTCACTAGGGGTGTGCCCGAAGCCGAATACCTTATTTGGAAAGGCACGGATGATGGCTTCAAAAATGAATAGCGGATAACGAATAGTTCTGTCCGAATATTCAGCTGAGGCTGCAGAACAGACTGCTAGATAACAGGTGAGCCAGGGGATCAGTGCGATATTTTACACAACCCTCTAAAGTCACGCAATAATGAGTGTGTGAAGTGAATGAATTTAAACTTTATGAATGAAAAGAGCACAAATCAAACACCGCTTGCTGTTGCCTCTCCGTGCATCTCTCAGAAATCAGAGCTTGGCAAGAGTAATATCAACTAAAATAATACATCATACATGTTCTATTACTTGTGTATATTTAAAAGGCAATGATTTAAACCTTATAGGCTACGATATGATACACGAATGAATGGACTAAGCACAGCGCGATCACCAATCAAACAGCCGCGTTGTGCGTCTCTGCGCATCTCTCAAAAACCAAAACCAGCAATAAAATAAGCGCAAATAAAATAGCAGTGTTGCACTTACCTTTTTCCATGCATTTCCTGGAAATTACAATCAATTTCCATATTTCTAAACTGCATAGGAACCCTTACTGTTTTAATTAGAAGATATTTAAATATTTATTTATCGGATCAAGAAAGGTCCCCAAAATGGGACTCGAACTCGCGTTCCCTGAAGCATAACCGCACTACATCTCGAAGCACTGCCTATACAAGGGTATTGGCTCCGACTGTAAGAAGATATTTAAATAAACGTTATAATCATAAAAATAAGACATTTTTTGTAATGCTTTATTAATTCAATGCGTAAAACCATAGACATAACGGTTTTATCAAGTATGCAACTGTACGAAGTTCTGGTTCAAGCTCCGCCTACTTCCGGTTTTATCCGAATACAGATACAGACACAAATAATTTTGTGATTGTTACATACAAATACAGATACAAATACTGGCTTCGCTGCACACCTCAACTATTCACCCATGTGGCCCTATGATGCCAAGACAATACGGATCTTTATTACAGGGAAGTGCTGTAATCCATTTTCTGATCCTCCAGCTTTGTGCACTGAACTCACAACTGGTTCATCTCGTGGTCTTAGAGGGGTAAATAAAACTCTGAGGAGCCCCAGGCCTCTGTTTGTTCAGAACAGAGTTCCATGTGTGTTTCATTATGTGACAGATAAAAGGACTAGTGTCAGAAATATGCCCACTGTTTCAAAGACATATTACCATAGTACATACAAAAAAAAAAATTTACTTTGTGACTACCATATTTACGTTGTACTACAAACTATGCCAAAGAATACCATGGTATTACCATGATACATGACATAAACATTCATTGTAGTCTATTACCATTGTACCATCTTCATAAAATCATAATTCTTTGGTATAAACCAGGGGTAGGCAACATCGGTTCTGGAGTGCCGATGTCCTGCAGAGTTTAGCTCCAACCCTGAAAAAAACCTCACCTGCCTGTAGCCCTAGTAATTCTGAAGACCTTGATTAGCTTGTTCAGGTGTGTTTGATTAGGGTTGGAGCTAAACTCTACATGACAGCGGCACTCCAGGACTGACGTTGCCTATCCCTGGTATAAACAATGATGCTTTATGATTAACATGTTCATATGTCTTGGTACCATGGTACTTGAAAGAATACCATCATATGGTACACATGCAAAAAAACACTGTTTTACCATGGTGATAACACAGTACTTTGATATACTGTAAACTGTGGTACACGGTACCGATTATAGTATACATATACCGTGGTATTTATACAATGTGTTTTAATGTATTTTCGAAGAATACTGCGGTGTCTATAACATGGTTTTACCATAATTCCATTTCCATAAAACCAAGTTAATACTTCTTACAAAATAATATGGTGGCATTAGCATGGTACATTGATGTTATCAGACTATAATATTATTGTACTTTGAAATATAATATGGACCATGATACTAAAATTTGTGTACTGTGATACCCAAAAAGAAATACAATGAAGCTTGTTTGTAAATTATAGTTATAGGTAACACTTTATTTTGATAGTCCTCTTTAGGCATTCTGCTGACTGTAAGTAACATTGTAACTACATGTCAACTACCAGTCATTTGAGTATTAGTAGACTGTCTGCTTAATATCTGCTAAAACTTTATTTATACAGACATTCTACTGACTATAAGTAACTGCATGAACATGTCAACTTAGTCTACTTACCCTAAACCTAACAGTCTACTAATACTCTAATGACAGTTAGTTGACATGTAGTTTCAAAGTTACTTAAAGTTAGTAGAATGTCTAAAGTGGGGTACCAAAATAAAGTGGAACCAAGTTATATTCTAACAATACATATTCATATACCATGCCATTTAAATTGTGCTCCAACATAGTTCAAGAAATAATAAGGTACTACCATGGTTATACCATGGTTATACTTCATTTGGTACTTTTGTAAATGCAGGGTTGCTATGTGACATGTTACTCAGAAGATAGAAATTACACGATCAAGAAAAATGAGCTCAGATCTGAGCTGTGTGTAGGATTCTGAAAGGTTATTTTGAGAAATGTGTGTCAGGTGTTCCTATTATATTGCAGCTAAATTACATAGCAAGGAAGAACTGTAACACGTAAGTGTATTACAGATAGCTTTTCACCCTCCCGGTCACCCGTGTGATGATGCAGTACCTGCCGGTTTAAGCCAGCGGTGTGTGTGTGTGTACGTGTCACATCACATATCCAGGTGAGCTCCTGGGCATAAAATCTGCAGAGTGGATTTGATTCTCTCTGCTGGGCTGATACCAGTCACAACAGAGCTGTTGACAGATGCTGGCTTGGAGACTGGCCAGGCTGTGGTTTAGTCTAAGGCTTCTCCAGAGTCAAAGAGCCAATTTTATCCTTTAGCCCACTGAGCAAGTCGCAACCTGCCTGGATTACTGGCTGCTAAGTACAGTTGTGACCGAGAACAGTGATTTAAGCAGTTCCTTCAGAAGGACACCAATTAAAACAAGACATAGAGTACACACTGCCAATATACTAATTCTGTCTTGCTGAGGTTCACTGCCATAAACCATTGTCCTAAAGGTATCTTGACCCCAGTGAACCTAAAAACACCCCAACCTGATTCCCTGACCCCGGAGACTATAGCACATTCCTGAACATGACCTGCGGTCACGTTGTAACCTCTAAAGATCACTAAATTATAAGGGACTAGAGAAATATGATTCAATATGTATTTACAGGGTCAAATTTAATAAATCTAGACCGCAAGAGATACAGCATGCAGTTTTCAAACTGTTATCCACAAATGATTCTTAATTCATTGCTATTTTCCTTATTGTTTAAAACCTTCCTGTTCATCAGGGTTAGTGATTCTACCCTGAACTGCTTTGTCAGCATTTTGAAGACTTATAGCTGAGGAGCTCAGAGTTGTCAGCATAGAGCAGCTGGATTCATGTAGGTCACGCATACGGCACGTAGCCGTCAGCCTTTATGCTCTCATCTGGAGTGCAGGAATGCATGTCTTTCAGAGGAAAAGAAAAAAAAAATTAGGACAGAGAAAAAGAGACAGCGGGAAAGCCAAAAATGTGTTATGTTCTTGTTGGTTCTTTTTTATGAAATGTCATGCACTGTGTAAAGGATCTAGATCTAATTCAATTTTCAGAACTCACAACTTTCAAAATTGTTTTTGTCCACTCAAAGTTTTTTGGAAAGATGTTTCAACAGATGAACAGTTGACATGTTGGTAAATAAACAGTACAATCCACCGAACACACTGTACTCCTATCTCTCACAGCCTTGTTTTCATATGTGATGGTGGCTGGTCTATTACGAAGACTTAGTGAAGCAGAGTGGACAGTACTGTACAGAATTCCATGTTTTAAATGTGAAAGCACTTTCACCTTTGGCCTCATTCTTCTGCTGGCTCAGTTTGAGAACCTCATTCCAGTCGGTTCCTCACCCCATTCAAAATCCAAGTACTCTGCTTAATGATGGTTGAGAGCTGGACCCTTCAAAAAGATTCAGCTGTATCACAGACCAGAGGTTAACTGTTTAATCCTTGGAGGAAATTTTGAAAGAATTTATGGAAACTCATATCATATACGCACCCTCAGTACGTGGCTCACAGATATTTCAGTACTTGTTGGGACAAAGAAGTTTGTTTTATCTGAAGATGATTGAGTTGCAATGCCATTTTTTTTCTCATCAGCAAACATGATATTTGACAAGTTGGAAAATGAAATATATGACCCTTTAAACCAATGTGATTGATGTGGTGCCTGAGCAAGACAAGCCAGTCTTTTGAAATGTTTTATAGCTTTGTCCCACATCACCATCTGTTCATGAAAGAACAACCAAATAATCGCCTGGGCCTTTGACCATTGCTCATTCTTAATTCATAACATTTGTTTAAGGAATAGCTCATTTAAAAATTAAAATTCTGTCATCATGTCGTTCCAAACTTAATGGTTTTCATTCTTCTCTGAAATACAGCGGAAGATATTTTGAAAAATGTTTCAGCTGTTTTGGTCCATATTACTGTATAAAGTCAGTGATCACTTTGAGTGAACAGTTTAAACAGACTGAAAGTTTATGCCCTCTCAAATCTGTGGAGCACCCTAAGGGGACATTATATTGAAATTATTTAGTTTGCGCTTGCTAAATTTTGTGTTCCACAAACAAGAACGACAAACTTTACATTCTTGAATGCAAAACTGGTAATGAAAATAATACAAGGTAGGAGGATTTCATTTCAATGCTTTAGCGAGTCAAAGTAGAGTTTCTTTTGGACATGCAATACTTTTTACGAGAGAATACAACTTTTGTCAGCATACGCAAATTTTCTTGAGGGAATGCAGAAATTTCGCAAACAAACACAAAAGCATTTATATCAATTTTTTTTCTCCCATCTCATGTTTGTTTCCATCACTGTGTCCCTTTAGGGTGCTCCACAGATTTGAGAGTGGATACACTTTCAATCTGTTTATACTTCAAATTTCAAACTGTTCATTCAAAGTGATAACTGGATTTCATAATATGGACCACAACAGCTAGAACATTTTTCAATATTTCTCCTGTTGTAGGGCAAGATTGTCAAACTCTGTCCCGCAGAGATTAGTTCCAACCATGCTTCAACACACTTACCTGTAGTTTTTAAATAATCCTGATGGACTTGACTAGCTGGATCAGATGCGTTTAATTAGGGTTGAAGCTAAACTCTGCAGGACTAAGGCTCACCAGGAACCTGCCTTTGAGGATCTGTACAAATCAAATAAATTGATCAGTGCACACAAACTGTATGCAAACTATATCAAACACAAACCTCAAACATGGTATAATGTCAAACCTTGTACATCAAGTTCCGCAGAAGAAGAACGTCATATAAGTTTGGAAAGACACGAGGGTAAGTATTGTAAGGTTAATGTGTTAACCCTAACCCTAACTACACAAATCAATCTTGCATTGATAGAAGCATCTACATTTACATACTTGCATAAACCATGTTTCCAACCTAAATGATGACAGACTTTTCATGTTTGGGTAAACTATTGCTTTAAACAAATGTGTAACCGAGAAATAAAACTGTAGTTCGAGGATTTAGTGTTCTAAAAACGTGTTTGAAAAAGAATTGCAATTGCGTTTGATGTTAATACTGAACTGACATATCTTACAGATATATGAAAATAAATAAAGTTTGAAATTTGTTGGACAGTGTTCAGCAGTTTATTTAGATGAAATCTTTTCTTTCACGTTAAAGGTTATTGCACACTGAGTCCAAAATTTTCACACGTTAAAAAATAAATACGACCTCACGTTATGTTAATCACATTTACACACTGCCACCAAAAGTTTCGTCTGTCATAAAAAAAATTTTTCGCATCCGTGGCAAGCATTTTGAGAGGTGTTTTGACATTTCAGAGCCACTGTACAAGCGAACGCCAAAATCCAGAATGGCGATTGTCAAGTTCATCCACTTCGTCTCACAGCACAAAACACTGTATATAGATACTTACACACTTAGTTCACAGAAATTGTTGGTCTTCTTTTTAATATGTGGCTCTAGTATCGCTAGCAAAGCATTAAACTGAGCCACAGACATCCTGAAGTAAACTTTGAATCACCCGTGATAATCCCGCTGCTCCTTAAGGAGGGGGAACTCTCCGTCCTCTCTATATCTCAGGATTGGATGGACCCAATATTTCCTTTCTCTTTCTTTTTTTTAAGAAGCAAGAGGACAACAAAATCATCCTCAATGCTTGAAGACTCCATTTAGTACTGTTTTGTGAATTTTTTCGCAACGGATTATTTAATACGCATCGAACTCGGTGTACAAGGTTTCTGTGCATTTTTTAGGATAACGAATACAAGAAGACGCATACGAAAATTTCGGATTCAGTGTGTAGCAGAGATGGAAACTCGATTCTGGGACTTGGACTCGAGTCGCACTTAAATTGCATAAATAAAGACTTGGGACTTGACTTGGACTCGTGAACAGCTGACTCGAGACTTGACTTGGACTCGTGAGACTCGTAAAAAACGCAAGTCATTTGGTATAGGAGTTTATATGAATGTATCTCTGACGGGAACTGGCAGTCTTTAGAAAAGTTTAGATGGTATTTTCTTCTCATCTTGCCTCTGTATAATGCATATTAAAGGGGTCCTATTATGCTCTTTTAAAAAGTCTTGATTTTGTTTTAGGGGTGTACTAGAACATGCTCTCATGCTTGGTAGTCCGAAAATCGCATTATTGTTCACATAGTTTACATTATTACAATACCTTTCTCCCCAGCCTGGCACAAACGGCTCGATTAGTTCCGGGTTTGATGAAGGCCCGCCTTCCGAAAAACGAAATGTGTTGTGATTGGTTAGCTGTCCCAGTGCGTTGTGATTGGCGAACAGCTTAGACGGTGTTTCAGTACTGCCCCGCCCCTTGCCAAAGCAGCAAGTTCGTCAATATTGCCATATCAATTCAGACCCTGAGAATATTGAACAAGAGGATCGCAAGACATATTGCAAGACATATTAAAGGAGTGGACTTTGAGATTTGTAACTTTGTAGATCTTTTTATGCCAAACATACACACTACACACTGACTAAAATTCCAAAAGTGAAAAAGTATAATAGGACCCCTTTAAAGTAGTGTTCATAACCGTAGCGCTGCTTGGTTTACAGCGGCAAGCAAGGAAACGATGTTTAATTGCTGTTCAAGCGCTACCTGCTGGCAGAGAGTGAATTTGCTTTCTAATTGTTTTGTTTCGTGCAGATGTTTTATGTAGAATAGTTTCACAAAACTAAAGTCAGACCATTTTGTTTTTGCTTCAAATTTCGAAATTATACAATCCAATTTAGATTAAAAACTGCTCATGCTGCATGAATGCAGCCTCTTTGTTTGGATTGTGTTGTGTTTAAAATACAGTGGTTGCTTCTAATTTTAAATTGAAAAAGAGCACAGACAAAGCCTTAGTTTGTTTATATGAGATTTCTTTTATTTGTGTTATTTATTTGGGGTTTGTTTTAAAATTTCAATTTAGTTTTGTTGTTTATTAATTTTACAAAATTTTTACAAAAAAATGTGCAGCATTTTGTCTGACAATAAATTAACACCTTTTCATTTCTAATTTGTCTTAAATTTTGTTAAAGTTTTTTTCTGAGAAAATCATATTGTGAAATCAGTATTTCAAAACGGATTTAGCCTCAATTACTAGCTGGAAGAACTGTGGCTAATAAATAGAACAAAGACTTGAGACGCGACTTGAACTCCGATTCAAAGACTTAAGACTTGACTTGGACTCCACATTAAAGACTTGAGACTTGACTTGGACTTGGACCTCAGAGACTTGTGAACATGTCTGGTGTGCAGAGACCTTAACCCTGTCTTTGTCAAGACCCAGAAATACAATGGGATCAAAGCCAACAGTCTGACCATGTTCAAGTTCAAATTTAAGAATGACTCTAAAGCCAACCCAGGCTCATTCGAAATACCTGCCTCTAAATACATTTCTGCAACACCGTTATTATGTACCTTATACTTCAAAGTGAAACGTCCAGTGAGTGGCGCTAAAACGCGGGTTCAATATGTGACACTGGCACATTTTTTGTACGTTGATATTGGCACGTATTGCTGTGTTTGTATTACGTTGCTTCAGGTACTTATTGCGGTAGTTCATAATTCAAATATCCGATGAGTTTTGCTAAAAGTTAATGCTCTTGTTGGACATATTCCCTACACCAAACCCAACCTTAAACTTACCCGATAGTGTTAACAAATGCAAATTTATATAAAAATGCATTTGTTTATGCAGCCGTGCTATTTTAACTCTCTCAGATTTGAGCAGTTTTGTTGAACCGTAGTTTCATACTGGAGCTTTTCATCTCTCAAGTGCAACCCCATATCACGTGCGCTACCGAGCAAACCTACTGAATTAGAAAACTCATGCATATGAAGCTGTATATGTGACGACAGCGTTCAAAAGTATCAGTTTTCAAATCTCGCAGCATGTTAAAATTGTTTTGAATTCATAACATAATATTCCTCAAGTAATTAGACTTCATTAATCGAAAGAGTGGACCTGCAAATCATATTTTGTGTGAGAAGGAAATGTTTTGCTGCCTCTAGTGTTAATTTCAACTGGAAACTGCAGCCATTCGTGTGTATAGGTAAGTTTTTTTGAGTTTCGCAGAAATGTAGGTAGAGGCACGTATTTCCAGTGAGCCTATGTTGGCTAAAGCTGTTGTATAAGACTTTGTCAAGTGAATTTTCTTTTGGAGACATCCAAAGGGCAACGGATATCCACTTTAAGCTCCTACATGTAACAAGCCACGTGACAGATGAAGGTTAATCTAGCGGAAGTTGACCCAGCTTGCATCATACATATATAGATTTCATCACACATCAATCAGAATCTCTTTGTGTAAATCCTTTAACTGTGAAATGGATCTCTGCCATGTGAGTGAATGGCCTTTAGTTCCTCTGGTTATGGAGAGGAGGAGTTAGTGTCTGGGTGGCATGAATGAGAAGAATTGGTACAGTGCTGCTTGCCCTGAAACGACTGTTAAATCAAAAGTAATGATGTCATTCTTTTTGTGTGCTGGGTTTTCGTCCCCAAACAGACAATGATCTGCTGTTGGGCTGAATGAGCGGCCCTGCGGCCCAAGGACACAATTAAACTCCGTGGTCCTATTGGGGAAATATTTGGCTCTTCTTTGGTTTTATCTCAGTTGGATACCAAAGGCTAAAGAGGCTGTCCATTCAGGACTGAATTGTTAGTGCCTACGTGTGTGGCTGAGAGCGAGATGAGGGGCCAAAGGATCGGACAGCAGGGATTCATCCACACTGATAGTGTCCGTGTGATCTATATATAGATCCTCTGTTCCTCCGGATGAAAAAGAAAGCCTTTTTGCCAAAGAAATATGCCGACTGAGACTCAAAGGATTTAATGTAGTAAGTGTCACAAACTGACTTTTTTTTTTTTTTATTGGTTCCTTTGTTTTACAATTTTTTTTTCCAAATCCAGAAAACTTTTTGTATTTTTATAAATCCACCATTTCCAACAGGGTCGTAGACTTTTTGAGCCCACTGTATTTTAAGGCATTTCTAACTATTTCTAAAAAGCTTTTTATGTGACTTAATAATTACATTATTATTAAGAGTTATAAAAGTTTATTTATTTAATCTTATTTATTTGACCTTGTTTATTTTTTTCTTTCTTTCTGTCTTTCTGTCCTCTCCTCCTTTGTGTGGGGGTGTTTTGATGATGATCAGTTGTTTTTGTAGTTCATTAAAACCTCAGTGTGGTGAAGACTACAGTCAGAGTTGTGAAGCAAGCTCAGCACTTTTTGGCCCACCAGAGATGACACTGTAACCAAAAGGCAGTGCTGGCTTATTTTAGCTCAAGGTTAATCATATGGTCGCAGTTACATTTTTGGAGTTGTGTCATCTGATAGGAGTGTCCATGTCAAAAACACTGTCTTTGTCACAATAGATAGAAGACATTATTATTGTCTGTTTGACACTTGTCAGTACTACCCAAAAGTAATGGCTGATAAATATGGTGAAAAACAAAACAAAACAACAATAATAAAATAATTTAAAAATAAATTAATAAAAAACAGTTTAATTGTTGATATAATGTGTTAAGAAATTTTTATGGAAGCCCGTTTCTGCCACTGAATAAAAAAAATCACAATTCAATTGCAGAATGTAAACTCACAATTGCAAGGTATATAAACTTACAATTTAGACTTTTTTCTCAGAACTGCAGGATGTAAACTCGCAATTGCAAGAAATAAAGTTAGAATTGCAAAATTTTGAGATAGAAACTCATTACTGTGAGTTATAAAGTCCAATTCGAAGGGGAAAAAAATGCAATTGCAACTTTATATCATGCAATTCTGAGTTTTATAACTCCCAGTGGTAAGGAGCCCCGACATGACATGCAGGGGGGAAAAAAGTAAATTGAGTGAACAATTTACTAATTCATTCCCTCATTTTATGTAAATCATGCGCCAGATATACATTTACATTTAGTCATTTAGCAGAAGCTTTTACAAATGAGGACAATGGAAGCAATCAAAATCAACAAAAGAGCAATGATATGCAAGGTTTATTATTATTATTATTATTATTATTATTTTTAAGAAAATAAGCAGTTAGTAAATGAATAGAGGTGCAAGTCTAAAAGGATCATTTTTTTTTTTTTAAAGAATAGAAATAGAATAGAGAGTGCTAGAGTGCTATATAATCATTTGTTCCCTCGTTTTTAAGTAAATTGTGCTCACAAAATAATAATTTGTGCTCTCGTTTTAAGTAAATTGTGCACACACACACACACAAAAAAATTGTTCTACATCCTGTCCGCACTCTCATGAACCAATGTAGGGGCCTCTCACTTAAAATGATTCCATGCAGTGCTGCAAGGCTTTTGAGAATGTCTCTATAACTCATTCCCAACTCAAAATAAAACCCAATTAAAGTGTCTCTGTCCATAATATAACATAACAGTAGCAACAGGTTTATGAGAATGCGGACAGGAAATAGAACAAATTATTTTGCACGATTTACGTAAAACGTGGGAACAAATGATATCAAGCGAACATTACTGAAAATGAGGGACAATTTAGTAAACCGAGGGATTTACATTTTTTCCTGCATGCCATGTACGTGTCAGACTGTGTCTCAGCGTCTTGTGTTTCCCCTCCTCTTGTGACCTTATTTGGAGTTCCTGTCCTTGTCCTAGTTTATGTCATCATTAGTTTCATTAGTTTATGTCATCACCCCGTACTGTCACGTCTCCAACAACACGTGACAGTATGCACTGTAAAAAAAAAAAAAAGTTGAGCGAACTTAAAAAAACATTTTTTACCAGCTTCAGCAGATTTTTGAGTTTGCTCAACTTGTTTTTGTGGGAGATTCTCAAATTTTTGTTGTATAAACTTAAAACAACAAGTTGAGAAAACTCAAAAATCTGCTGAAGTTTGTTGCCTTAAAATTTTAAGTTGGCTCAACTTTTTTTTTTTTACAGTGTGGGGTTCCGTACAGTGTTTGCTTTATATAAGGTAACTGCGACTTTTTATCTCGGAATTCTTTCTCAGAATTGCGAGATAAAAAGTCGCTGTTACCTTTTTTTATATTTATTCAGAGGCAGAAACAAGCTTCCATACATTTTAGAGGTTTCAGAAAATAATATTATTGGTATCTTTGATCATTTTTGAAGATTTCTGTAGATAAATGGAAATATTAGTCTAATAGATGTGGCAAGAATTCAGTCCAGTCAAGCCACCCAATCAGTCAAGCTGTCAGTCCAAACTCCTATTCCTTTTTTTCCCCCTTTTCAATGTGCACAAAAGGGTTTCAGAATGTTCTTTTCTATACAACACAAAACGCTCGAGTTTATTTGGACCTTCGCATGGTGTATTAACGAATATATATAAAGACAGATATTGTTAAAATTTGTTTAACCCAATCTGACACAATAATTAGACAACAAGGAGCGTTTGATGCTTGACTCATGAATCAGCGCAGTGACCCAGGCAGGCAGCCAGGAGTGATAAAGGGGTTAGCTAGAGTCCCATGGTCGCCTGGCAGTGTCTTATAGAAAAAAGAAACATGTTTTTCCAGAGCACTCTGATTGTTCCTGCTCTGGTTTTGTCTCACTGTCTCATTTGAGGTGAAATCAGGTCTTAGCCTTCAGCACGCAACAACTCAGAGGAGGAGTCTGGTCATTAAAAAGGCACTTGTAAACCTGAGGGGAGGAGGGAGGGCGAACCTGTCATGCTCATCAATGGATGACTTACAGTCAATCATTTTCCGGGCCAGAGGAGGATTATAAAGTCGCAGGACCACTGATGACAATGGCATTTTACAAAGCATTTTGAGGTCATCCTGTCAGACCAGATTTTTTTCTCATGCGTCATTTACACACATTCTTCAACGGATAATTCACAACAAGCATCTTGTAAATTACATGGTAAATAACAAGGTACAAACTTGTTGAGGCACACCTCAAGGAAAATGTGCTTTTTCTCCACTCCTTTAGTGTATGACTGTAGAAATGAAAAGAATATATATACCGAGAATATAAAATATTCTGATCACAAATTCTATTTACCATTTTTTTCTTTTTTCATACATCACATGTTTCACACATCATCACAGTTACGTTTATTTTTCCTTGGTAAAGGACACTGACATTTGAAAAGACTTTTTGAAGAGCAAGATTCTTTATTGTAATGAAATTGATACCACAACTGTGTGACAGTCATATAAATCATTTTCACAAAGTGAATATTAAAATCATGTCTATTTTATTCATTTAAACCATTTTATAATGGATTTTCAAATTTTCAGATGAGGGTAAAACAATAAAGTTTGTGCAGGTAGAAAAGTAGACAAAAAAAAAAAAGATGATTGTTTAGTAAAATGTTACTTAGACTTAATGTGAACATATAGAAAAATGTAAAATAGCATTTAGGGATTAATCTGCTTCCAAGGTTTTCAATCCTTGGGGCCTTGGGGAAAGGTATTGCAGGGGGTCCTTGGACGGATATATAAAACATTATTTATACATACAGTTCAGAACATAAATGAAGCTTGCACTTGTATATAAACCAGTAGATTCCTTTTAAAAAATGTGAAGAAACTATACTGGTCAGTAGGACTGGCACTTTATTCCCTGAAACACTTGTCTATTCAGTCTTTGTGACTCAGAGACATGAGCACACTGGAAAACAGGAAAGATGAAAGACAGGAAGTGTGGGTCTTAGCCTGGAACTGAAAGTTAATACCATTCCTTACCTCTAACAGCTTTAATTGCTGACTGGAAAACTAGGTGTGGTAATATTTGTTGGTTTCATTAATGCCAATTCTGACACAATCTGGTATCATCCGTTACTTGACTTACTGATGAATTAACAACCTGAAGACATTAATTCTCGTAATATGTTCTTTTTCTGACACTGTCGGGAAAAAGGCTCCTGCGTGACAATATAATTGTGTTATGTAACTTAATATATCTATTTTGGGATGGACTGGAACATCTCATGGCTGATGCCTTCATTTGCTCATAGCAATCTGATTGCTAACTAATCTTTGTTTTTCTTGGTAAATAAGAGTTAGCTATGCTCTGGAGGCTCTTCGGGACTCTGAAAGATTCCAATGACTTCCAGATTTGCAATGGAAAAAGTTCCTATGTTTTGGAAACGAACACTTGTCAGAGTTGTAGCCTAGCAGTTAGCATATGTGCTCAGACACATAAAGAAATAGTTTTGTTCATTTACATCATTTACTCACCCTCATGTGATTCTAAACTCATACTACATTTTTCTTATACAAAACAAGATGTTTTGAAGGATGTCCAAGCAGTTCTTTCCATATAACAAAAGCATACTGTGTCAAGCTTCACAAAGTTATCATGAAAGTAGTCCATATGACTTGTCTGTCTTCCAACAAACGTTTTAAAGCAATGCAGTAACTTTGTTTGGGAGACAGAACAGAGACAGAAGTCGCTGGTTATTTATAGAAAAATTGCCTTTTGCTTTAGCTATCCAATCTTATTTGCATTTTCACATATTCAAATGGCATACAGGTGACAGAAATTTGAACTGTGACTAGTTTGAACTTCACTTCACTTCCATTTCCTTACTTCTTTTAGTAATGTTTGTCCTCAGCCTACTGCTATCAGAGGCATAAATATTTTGTCCCAAGCCCTGTGAATTTTAGTGATCAGGGGTGTTGGAAAAATCAAAGTGGGTGAGACACATTATAAAACTTATCAGCTTCACTCATAAATAGTGCTGAAAGACAGAGATTGGTAAATAAGCTTACTGGTTATCATTTGCACGCTGGTTTCTACTTGGTCCAGAAGCTAATATGGAAAATGGAAAATGGAAAATGAAGCTCTTGAAATATGATTTTGTCTCAAAAAGTGGGGTGGAGGGTGAACGTAGATATACATATTTTTGTTATAACGGTATGTCCCTGATGGTTATACTATAAAAATAAACAGGTCAAGATGACAATGCAAACATTTACAGACAAACTCCTACACAGAGTCCAACAGTCACCATGTGGCAATATGGGTCAGTAGGGTAATGATGGACATGCTGTACATTGCATGACATGGCTGCCGCTTATGACGCTATGAGATGGTGTGTGCACACATGTGACCCAGTCTTCTCCCCTCTGACTGCCTAAATGGTAGAGTGATGAGTGAAAGAGAGGAGAAGGAGGAGGAGAAGAGGAGGAGCAGTCAAGCCAGCTGGAGCACTGGAGAGTTTGCATACCTTTTATGTTACCACCCCTACTGACTCTTTCTTCTGGACTGATTCCAGTACTCCCTCCAGCCCTCTATCCCCGACTTCCTCTCGCTCTCTCCCTTCCTCCCCACCCCCATAACTGAAATAGTCTCCTAAAGGATTGAAAAGGATTGAGTCATCCATTCTGTCCGGTTTCCTGTGGTCACAGAAAGTTAATTTTAGCAGGGGCGGCCAAGCAGATATGCGTGCAAGTGTCAAAACCGAGAGAGATGAAGCCTTGAGATGAAACTCTGGGCCCATTAAAGAGAAAAAACTCAATTCACTTCCACAGAAATGTGTAGCCTCATTGTGTTCATCAACGTCTTCTGTTGAATTAGCTGTCTGAAAGTTTGCATCTGACTTCTTTCCTTGTGTGTTTAGGTTTGTGTGTGAGTGTGTGTGAGAATTCAGGGGTCACCAATGAAACCGCTGGGGTTTGCTTTTCGTTTTTTTTTTTCGGCTTTAGTGGAGGAATGTTGGCATAAAGTTTGGCTGGGGGAAGGCAGTGAGCGGCGTCTCAAGTGCTGGCATTTGTTTCATTTCAGCTGTAATGAGTCTTGCCCTGTCGTGAGAGACATTTCTGGCTTCAAACTACCAACTTCAAAGCTGGGCTTTTGAAAGTAAGAAAACTTTCAACAAGTCCTCACATGAAACTCGTTCAAGACTCTGGATATGAAGGTTTAGACAGCCAAGAAGCTTTGTCTGTCTGGTCCTATCGCCATCCACTTCAGAGGAAACAAACGAGCTGCTAAAAACGAGCCGTTCTCCTTTCGAGAGCGAAAAGAATCTGAAGCTATGCAGAAGGGGGAAAGAAAAGTTAAGGCTGTGCGTGCATATGACTGCGCGTCTGTGTATGTGCGTCTGTCGATGTGTGTGCGTGTGTGAGGGGTGTGTGAGTGTGTGTGCGACTGTGTCTGTGTGGGAATGATTACATCAGCTTGAGCTAGCCCTATGATTGGTTAGGGAAGTGTGGTTTGATTCACTACCTAAAAGCCTGTGGCTGTAACCCTTTGTGAGGGGAACAGAGGCAAGTTGTCTGCCAAGCTGGAAACAGTGCCATCTGCATGCTCTGTCCTGCGCCAAAGCTAGACAGAGAGAGAAAGAGAAGGAGGGAGATTGTGACAGGTAGGATATGCTGAGCCACTGACAGGAAGAAGCATCTGCAAAGGATCGGAACTGCTTTTTTCCTTTTTTTTTTGGTCCTTTTTTCTCTCTTGTGGAGTTGTGGAGACATTCGGGGAGCTGGTTCGTCTCTCAGAGTGTGGAGGAGGACACAGGCTGCTGGGGAAAATGCCATCGTGTTCTCCTGACTGTTGCCTGCTCAGGCCTGGGGAGGTAAGATTTCTCCTCAGCCCCAAATCTACAGCTCCTCCTGGCTACTTCAGAATCCCTCTCCCCTTAGGCGACTAGAAGAGTCTGGGGAGTTGGTGTCCGTCTGTGGAGAGAAAAATAGAACCTGTAGAATGAAACTGAAAATCTAAAATAGAGCGTGACGGGAACGGTTATGTCCACGGTTTGACTGAATGATGGAATTCGTCAGAGTAAATGTCGTGAAAAAGCTGTAAAGGTTGGCGGAATGGATTTCTGAATGTATGTGTTGTGGGCTGAAGTGTGCTGGATGAGAGAACGAATGAAAGATCTCAGAACGTGTGAGCGATGTTGCAAAAAGGAATAGAGAATTTTCGAGAAAACCTAGTATGTGTGTGATGAAGGGGACACAATAGCATGGGACTCGTTTAGTGTCGAGCACCAAACTATTTCAAATTAAACCCTTTTTTTAGCTTCTCCTACTCATATTAGTAAGGATGTAGTCTAGACATGGAATTTGGATATGAAAAGACCTGGATTTGAGCATTAATGGCTTTACACTCTGGGTCAAAGCCTTTGAAGAGTTGCATATATTCTTTTTTTTTGTTTTTGTTTTGTTTTTTTGTGTTTTTTTAAGATATCGTAAGATCACACAAAATGCTGTTATGTTTCACTATTTAATGTTTATTTTATTTCCGCCGGGGCCCTAGAAAATAAAATTGTCTTGTGACGCAGTAAAATTTCCCAGTATGTAAATGTGTTTTTCCATTCAAGAATTTTTTTTTTTTTTTTTTTACTGTTTAATCTCAACGTCATATCTAAGATATCTGATTTTTTCCCCCATGTATTTCAGATCATAAAAATCTTCAGTGAGGATGGGATGGGAAAGGTGGTGGAGATCCCAGCCGACATGACGGCGCGAGACCTGTGCCAGTTTCTCGTCTATAAAAACCATTGTGTGGACGATAACAGTTGGGCGCTTGTGGAGCATCATCCAGCCCTGGGACTCGGTAACTGGCTTGCTAGTTTTCTAGGCTAGAGGGGAGCGAGTGAATTTATAGAGCTGTTTTAAAGTGTCTGTGTGTGCGTCAACCACTTTAGATGCAGTAATTACAGGGTCTTTTGTGCTAGAGTTGAAATCAATGATGACCATGTAAGAGAAGAAGACAGACTTCCTTGATTCATCCTTTTATGTCCTCGGGCTGAGGGTAATTGATTAACGGTCACCGGGGGAAATCCCATCTTACGGAGAGACATAACAGGAAGTTAGGTTCCCCAAGAGTTGAACTGGTACTGGTTCTGGTTCTGGTACTTTAGAGTCGAGCATGGGATATTCATGTGTTTTGTGCTTCAGGACACAATTTATAAGGTGACCCAATATAGCACCAAAGCTGTTTATGATCCAAGATTCAACTTAGATGATTTCATTCTATTGCCAGAAAAATAAAAGTTTATATGCATTTAACCCATAAGTATTTTAAATGATACATTTTAAATTGCATAGTACTGTTCTTGTTTTTTTTTTTTCTTTCTTTCTTTTTCCAGAATGAGAGCATGACACCCTATGCATGTTGATATCTGCCTAATTTGGCTAGAGTTTAGAAGATGACAGATGAATTTGTCTGAATATTACAGTATTAATACTGCAGTATACAGTATTTTGATAGGACATACAACATTGGGAAGTGTTTTTTTGTACCTTAAAAGTTCATAAGCCTCCTGATATTGCTATCCTAACTATGTAGAGTAATATAATTAATTGCATTTTATTGTTTGTAATTAGAATTGTTATAATGCTTTAGCTCATATCGCTTTAAACTCAAACATGGTCAGTGGGTTTTTTGACGTTGATGGTTGCTGTCAGAGTGCACATGTTGTGGGCAAATCTCTAGGCTAACGCATGCTGTGTGTTAATTGGTTACCTCAAATAACCTGTGGCGTGAACGTGAGGCTTGCTCGTAGAACTGAAGTCAGCCCAGGGCAACGAGTCATACAGGAAGTTCAGCCACCCGAGTACGTGGTCTGGACATGATTTCGTTTTCCATTACAAGTATGCTTTGTTTGGCAAACAAACCATTTTCTTTTTATTTTCAACAGACATCCTGCTTCCCTTCTCTGTATCATCATTCTTTCGTCAGTTCTTTCAATGTTCTATTTTACTTTCAGTTTCCAAGTGAGTGTTTGAGATCCAACAGATGATTAGGAAATTTGGGAAATGTTGGGGAATTTTGAAACTGTAGCTGCCAAAAGCTACAGTCTGCTCATAATTTAATGTGGTTAACCTACAGTCAAGTTCATATTTTTTAAAAGTAGGTAGCTTCATTATAAGCTATTAATAAAATGTATCTAACTGGGTTTCAGATATTAAAGGGGATAATGGAAATATATTGTTTTACATATATAAGTATCAGATTATTTTAATCAACAATTAATCATGTAATCGTGTTTATCTGACACAAAAGCAATGAGAATCTCAATGACACTATTAAGTTCATAAACTAAACACTAAATGTCAATGTCATTAAATGTAACTAAGTAAAATACAAAATCACTTCAATTTCTATATCTGATGAAAACATGGTGAACAGGATCATAAACTAAACAAAAAGATTTTAAAAAATGAGTGTATTGCTTTTTTGAACTAATTTATCTAAATGAACGGTCACACTTTATTTTAACTTCAAATTCTTTGAAGCGTTGGCCTCAATAAACTACTAATTTGCTGCTCATTAATAGTTAGTAAGGTAGTTGTTAAGTTTAGGTATTGGGTAGGATTAGGGATGTAGAATATGGTCATGCAGAATAAATGCTTTATAAGTACTAATAAACAGCTAGTATGTTAATAAAATGCATGCTAGTTAAAAGTGCAACTTAGTTAATAGTGAGAATTGGTCCCTATACTAAAGTGTTACCAAATTAACTTATTTACTGAAATGAACCAGACTTCTCAATGCTACACATATGAAAAAGACATGTTTGGAATTGAAGTTAGTTTTGTTAAACTTTGTTAAGGTATGCCCAATCTCTGAAAACAGCCATTGTGTTGGTATTTGGTATCCCTGATACCTTTTCATTAATAATAATAATTTAATTTCTCTGATTCATGTCTTGATTCACTTTTTCTACATTGCACAACAGTACTGACACAAACAGTTTGGACAAAGGCTTTATTTTATATGCGAAACAGGCTGCGTTTAAAACGTCAAAGCAGGTCTATTCCTCATTTGTTATGGATCCACTCTGCTAGAATAGTGCAAAGTGCGGTTGAACGAAAGCATGACATCATCTCTCTGCAATCCCGACCCTCTCCTTACTAAGCCAAATATTGAACGGCGGGATGATGGAAAAGCTTGTCACTTCAGAGTACTTCTGTATCTCCAAGCGTCATGTCAAGATGGATGTGTTGTGGGGAAAAGTCATAAACAGGGTTTGTCGTAAAGTGGATTAAAGTGTGCATAAATTGATACACATATACAAAATTGTTGTTAGGGTGAATAATTGCTATATGCTTTCAAGACACAGTGACTGTAGAAAGGAACAAATGTGGTGGAAAAAGAAGAGTATACATTTTTTTGCACTGTTGCAAGTGAAAATGTGCGGTTCTTACCATAAAAGAACAGTTCACTCAAAAATTTTAATTCTGCCATTTCTCACCCTCATGTCAGTTTAAACTATAAAATACATTCTTTCATTGCACATTAAAGGAGATTTTTTAATAATGTGCTGGAGTTTTAAAGCTTCAAAAAGAACGCAAAAGCACCATAAATGCATCATAAAAAACGTTCACATGGCTCATGCACTGTATTCTTAACACATTCATGCTGTGCATGATGATTAGACCAAATTTAAGTAATTATTTAGTTATTTAGATTTTGACACATGAAGGTCATTTTAGGTTAAGTACATTTTTAAAAGTGTCTGTATTGAGAATAGAGAAGTTAACCAAAAATATGACGTTCCAAACGTAATTCTCCCTCTAGGTAGTACCACAATGGGGGTTTGAACTCGGAGCTCAAGCCAAGGCTCGGGTTCGGGCCTCCATTGAGGACAGCAAGCCAAGTTCGTTTACCATTAACTAGGACTGGATGTGCAGGCGAACTCATGAATTGTGATTAGAATTGCTTTACTTTGGTTGATACAAAAAAAAAAAAATCTGCTTGAAAATCAGAAACCTTGAGTTGTTTGTTTTTATTGCAAATTGCACTTTAGAAGCATATTTGACTTATTTTAACCTTGTATTGAACATCATAGTTTTTGCCCAACTTTATTTGATCTCACACTTGTCACTCTGTATTTTGGTAAAGCCGTGGCTCATGCTAGACTTTGAGCATGCAAAATTTTTGATAATGTGATGGTTGTAATATGATGTCACACTGTGCAACGTCTTTTTTTTAAAAAACATGATTCTTCCTAAAAACACATAATCTATCCAAAATATGGAATCTACTCTGCTTTTCTGCAGTGCTAAGAGGTTACGCCATGATGTAGCCGTCTTCTATTGGTCACAAGTCTTCGCGTTACACAAATTTGCAAGGCAGAGCTCAACAAACTTGAACTTTGGAACGCAGCGAAATTTGCTTGAATTTGCATTTCCTGTCTTCCATATTCATATGGCATGAAAAGTGTACTGTGATCGCCCCTTAAGGATGTTTTTGGGGTTGGTGCAATGTATTCCCCTGTAGCGTCCTGTTGCGAAACAAGCCCTCTGAACAGCTCAAAAGTTGGATGAAGAACATGTCCATGTATGGTTCAGGGTCGTTTTTTTAGCATTCATGACTAGCATTTACTACACCACCATTTAGACCCATATAAGACAGAGATTGTGATAAAGACAGGGAAAGTAAATAGAGATCTATGCATAGATCAAATGGAGGGCTTTTTAAAGTCAGTAAGTCCCTTTACTGGTTAAGCTGAACGGGGGGTGGGGAGAGAGTTGGTGTGTGGGGGGATTTATCTCCTCCAGACAAACTCTCTTTTCATCAGGCAGGGATCGCTCACCCTGTTTATTTTTTGTCTGCCTGCATGAATGCTAACAGACAATGATGTCATTCAAGATGCAAATATTATGCCACGTTTGAGTCTTTGGTTACAAAGATGCATTTTTGTTATACACACAGACCTTTTCACAAGTGCAATACAGATTTTGAAGGGTGTACATGACTTATTTTAACCTGATTCTTTTTTCCCCCTCCATCATTCCACAGAGAGATGTTTAGAAGACCATGAACTGGTTGTCCAAGTGCAGGCGTCAATGACCAGTGAGAGTAAATTTCTCTTCAGGAAGAACTATGCCAAATATGAATTCTTTAAAAATCCTTTGGTAAGTTAATCCAAGGCCTCACTTGAACTATTTCATAATTAGGTTAAGGTGATTTGTAGGTTATTTTTTTATTTCTGTCTCGTAGTCTAGGTGTCAGTAGGTACGTAAGTAACTTGACACGGATTATCGCTGAAGGAAAGTTCCACACATTAATGGACTGTTTTCAGTCTTACTTGGTAGATGCAGATATCAAGTGACATGATTCCACTTCAGTGAGCTGCTCTCACACTCTCTTCCATGCCTCTTACTGTTTGGGCTGGTAATCAAACACTTTCACGAACATTCAGTCCTCTTGTAAATTCAGCTGGAGACAGAGAGGGCAAAAAAATCTGTGCTTTAATCGTAAGATTTTTTTTTTTTTGACCCTTGACACTGTTTTAAACTGCTGTAACACAAGTACGCTATTGACTATAGAATTTTTGGTAACACTTTCTTTGGGCCTGTTTACACATAGTCACCTTATGCATCCCTTTTACACTTGACAAAATGTATGTGCTTCCATAAAATGAATATGACAGATATAGTCAGATATAGTGTGACTTCCATAAAGATTCTCATGCTAGTCAGCAAAATTTTCACCCGATCCAACACTGACACTTTCTCCATCCATGTCAGTCACTTGTGGGATTGCCAAGCATTTGTATGCTGACGTTTTTCCATTTAGAAAGAATTTAAGTATGTGGCCTGAACAGCTGAATGTGGCTCTTTGGAATATTGGATTCTGATAATTCTTGATCTGGTGAAAATTTACAGTTAAACTTATGCAGCCAATTTCGTACACAGCTCTGCAAGTTTCATGTCTCTCAAAATTTCATGTTGATTTATTATTTATTTGATAAGTAACAGTGTAAAAAAATTAAGTCAGCTGATTTTTAACAAAAACAACAAAACCCTTCAGGGGTTCATGTTGAGGATTTGAGGATTATTTTGCAATAACAAATGACTGACTTTATATTATCCTTTATATATAATACATAACAGATCATTGATGTATTCAGTTGGTTATGCCATAAAACGTAAGTAGTTTAGAATATTTATGTCAGTTCATTATTTAATATGGTGCAGGTTATATACAATGCTGTACCAATGATTTGTATGTGCACTGTAAATAATATTTGTTATGAATTGTTTCAAGTTATTTTCTGAGCTATGCAAAGCCTTGTACTGAATCTCCTGAAATTACTTGTGGTGGTAGAAAATCATTAGAAGAAAGTCAATGGGTGGCAGGCTTATACTTTTAAAAGATTATGTAATACTCCATTGTTTTGTGGGTTTTTGGACCAAGGAGCTTTTAGAATAATTTCAAATAATTGCTATTTTCTTTACATTTACATTTACATTTATGCATTTAGCAGACACTTTTATCCAAAGCGACTTACATTGCATTCAAGTTACAGTTTTTACATTTTATCAGCTCTTGATCTTGGCGTTGCTAGCGCCATGCTCTACTATTTGAGCTACAGGAAAGCCTGTAGCTTTCTGTAGGTGGATTTTCTTTCATCCACCTTAACCACTAAAAACAGGGTTTTTCCAGCAGTCATTACAAAACCTTTAACTTTATTGAAATTTTTTTTTTTTCTGTGTGATGAGGCAAAATGTTAAACAAGCAGATGTATATCTTTAATCATAGAACATTTCTTGTTACTTTGCATTATTATTAGTAGTAGTAGTAATAGTAGATGTAGTAGACTTTTTTCATTTAATAAGCATCATACTACTAATAAAAGTTATATACTGTAACGTTGAATTCATTCACACTCAACATTGAGATGTAAATGTAAAAAGTTATATTAAATGGAGTCTGATTTCACTAAGTGCAAATGGCCCGCGTTGTTGGCTATTTACACTAACTCCGCCCACCAACGTGTGATTGGTGTAGTCAAAACTACAAAAAACGGATGATAAACATCAGCTCCTGTGGCGTAGGTGATAAAGCCTGTGCTGTAGTCTTTTTGATGTGATCGACCCTTTTCAAATCTCGTATCTCATTGGAAAGGCAATTATTTTCAATAAAAATGAATAAATTGAAAATAAAGTATCGGGTAGGGTTAGGGTAGGTGTAGGGGCAGCTTTATTCTCCCAATAAGGTGGCATCCATTTTATAATCTGAATTAAAATGATAATTTACACTCAATACTTTACCATTGCATACTGTTTTATAATGTACTACAACACTGAGGTGCAGAAAATTGCCACTATTTGCAATAAGTAGTAAAATAGCAGAAAATCCTTCTGTTTTAACATAGTGTAAATATCATCTATCGCTAAGAAAACATGTTTTTTTTTTTTGTTTGTTTTTTGACAGAACTTCTTCCCAGAGCAAATGGTTGCCTGGTGTCAGGAGACCAACGGGACCATCCCCCCATCTCAGCTCCTGCAGGTATAACACAGACACGTGTTCTCTTTCCCATCACCCCCTGGTCTAACATCAGCCCACACATCTTTGACTTTTTACAAGATAAGACCCCTGTTATAATCTAGCTGACAACTGTGTTAGTGAACAAAGATACACCACATACAATTTTTTTTTCATAATTGACTGATTGTTTACATTATTTTATTTATACAGTATGAATTATTTTTTACAAAAGAACTTTTCTCTAAATATTCACACGTTTAGTCAGATTTAGCTTATTTCCTCAAGTCCCCCTTAACCTTCCTGTATCTCCAGTTTAAAAAAATATTACTTTTAATCACTGTTTTATTAGCACGTTCAGACCTTTGTTAAAACCTGGTTGAGAATAGTTCACACAGAAAAGAAAACTACAAATCTTAGCTGACAGTTTGATTTATTGAACTTTCAATTATTTTCTTCCTTTACCTACAGAACTTCTTAAACTCCAGCAGTTGTCCTGAGATCCAGGGATATTTGTATGTGAAAGAAATGGGCAGGAAATCATGGAAGAAACTGTATGTGTTTTTAAGACGGTCAGGGTTGTACTTCTCAACAAAAGGAACATCAAAGGTGAGTTATCTTTTATACTGGTGAAATGGCAACCCTAAACTTAAATTTTGCTTGCTTTATTTCTAAAAAACCTAGTCTGTTTTACCAGTCTACATCATGTACAAGCCTCTGTTAATGTCATCAGGTGCTGGTTAGAACCGACCCCTCCCCCATTTCTGAGTGCTCTTTTAGTGCCCTCTCCCCGCCTTATCCATTAAATGATATGAGCTGTTTGCTGATCTTTCACAGGAGCCCAGGCATTTACAGCTACTAGCAGACCTGGAGGACAGCAATGTCTTTACAGTAATAACAGGGAGAAAGCTGCACAATGCACCGACTGACTTTGAATTCTGCATAAAAGTAAGCTTATGTGATCTGTTATCAGAACTCTTAAATTAGATAAGCTCTGAAAAGTTAAATGTTAAACATTTAACACAAATTCAGTCTAAAAAGCTTTAACCATTACACTGTCATGTGCAGAAAAACACGGTTAAACACCCCTCAAAGCAGAGTGACTAATGTTGTGCATTATGATTATTTGCAGCCTAACAAAGTAAGGAATGAAGTGAAAGAACTGAGGATGTTGTGTGCAGAGGACGAGCAGAGCAGAACATGCTGGATGACGGCCTTCAGACTCTTCAAGGTTGGTAGTGGAACCGTATTTCACTGGCTGATGGACCTGTGCCTTTTTCTTGGCTGATTTAGAAACTGTACCCTTTCCATGTTACATCTGGAACCTGAGTCATTTTCCTGACTGCGCTAGAACCCACAGTCTTTCCCTGGCTGATCTAAAACCCACATCCTTTCCCTGGTTTATCCTTATCCTGGTTTATTTAACATTAACTTTTCATTAAATGATCTAGAGCCTGAAATATTTCACTGACTGATTTGATACCTCTGCTTTTTGCTGGCAGTTTTAAAGGGTGCACCCTGCACCCTCTCTGTGGTTCATCTGGAACCTAAACTTTAGCTAACTGAGCTAGAACCCACACCCTTTCCTGGCTAATCTAGAACCCACACCGTTTCCCCTGGTCAATCTAGGATTTGTACCCTTTCCTTAACTGATCTAGAATGCTCACCTTCTCCAGACTGATCTAGAACCCCCTTATTTCCTTGGCTGATCTAAAATCTTCTTTCCTTGGCGAATCTAGAAGCTGCTAATTTCCCTGACTAATCTAGAATTCATTGCTTTCCATGGCTATTCTAAAAACTGCACCCTTTCATATGTTCATCTAGAAACTGCACCCTTTCCAGAATCTGAGCCTCTTCCTGACTGATCTAGAACCCATATGCATTGAAATGTTTATCTAAAACCAGTATCCTTTCCCTTACTGATCTACAACATGCACTCTTTCCTTAGTTGTTCTAGAACCTGCATTCTTTCCCTGGGTGATCTAAATCCCTCAAACTTTTTAAGGCTGATCTAGAACCTACACCCTTTTCTTTGACTGATCTAGAGCATCTGTGACAAACATACCCCCGGTTTCACAGTCCCAGACTGAAAGGCATGTTTGAGCTGTCTCAGCTGAAAATATCTTGCTCTGACATATCTTAAAATATGTCAGTGTCATTGTTCTGTGTCAAGATGCACACCTTAATGTTTTCTTCTAAGGCATTTTTGTAAAAGTTGCTTAAATATCTTAATTTAACTAAGGCCTAGTCCTGGCTTAAGCTAAGCCCCATTTGTGAAACCGGGCCATAATGCAGTGATGTTTTATGCATCAGATGTAAATGATGTATGACATGTTATGTACTGAAAGGGGAAAAATGACAAATTTATTAAAATGCAGTTATGACAATGAGCACCTTACACTTGCAGCTAATGAGAGTCACGAGAGTATATTTGAGCAGCAAATTCACATTTCTGAATTCTGGCAGCGTCTTTTCACTTTGAGGAAAACACAATGAACAATTCTGTACATCAGCGTTATGTTTTATTGTGGTATTTTATTAAAGGGTATAATTCTTTTTTCAACTGTTTAACACTTTTTATTTTTCTTCCTTATAGTATGGAATATTACTCTATCAAAATTACAAGATCCCCCAGCAGCGAAAAACATTGCTTTCACACTTCTCAGCGCCTGTGGTAAGACACTCACTCACTTAATCTACTCCTGCATTCTCTCTCTCACAGATGGAGCATTAATCAGACATGTATCAGTCTGTGGGCCATGATGTCACATTATGGAATGATTGTTCAAGTGTTGGCAGTGAAGTTATTATTACAGCTTGTCCTATGGATATTATGCAATGCTGACAATTTTAGAAAAAATTAACAAAGATCAATCCATGCATGTTCATGTTATGCTTAAAAAGTTTTGACTACTGCTTACTGGTTTAGAACATGCACTATAGATAGTGACTAGATAATTATCAAAAGACAACACATCTGTAATATGGCAAACAAAATCGCTGTAACTTCCGATCTTCTTTTCCAGAGGAGTGTCTCAGAGAACTCTCTGGTAGCCATGGATTTCTCAGGGAGGATAGGCCGAGTGATTGACAATCCTGTGGAGGCTCAGAGTGCTGCCATGGAGGAGGGACATGCCTGGAGAGTTAGTTCCAATAATCTTTGTTTTGATTGTTTAATTATTAGATTTTTTTAAATATCCACCAGATGTTCTATGATGATCTAGATTTACAGATAATATAAATCATGTTTCTAATCAGTGTTTACCAGTCCAACACAGATAAAACAGACATAAAATTTGTCAACAGAATATATGAGTTAATATATACTGTTTTGTGATCAAATTAGCATGATGTAGAAATTTTTGATTGACTGTGGATTATGTCTCCATATCTTTTTTCAGAAGAGAAGTCAGCGTATGAATACACTAGGAAGCCCCAGCCCATTACACCCCTCATCATTAAGCGGAGGTAAATTCTAGAGTGTTTAAATCAGTATTTTGACATATATATATATATATATATATATATATATATATATATATATATATATACAGTGGAGCAAAAAAGTATTTAGTCAGCCACCAATTGTGCAAGTTCTCCCACAGGTGAGAGAGGCCTGTAATTTTCATCATAGGTATACCTCAACTATGAGAGACAAAATGAGAAAAAAAAATCCAGAAAATCACATTGTAGGATTTTTAAAGAATTAATTGTTAAATTCCTCGGTAAAATAAGTATTTGGTCACCTACAAACAAGCAAGATTTCTGGCTCTCACAGACCTGTAACTTCTTCTTTAAGAGGCTCCTCTGTCCTCCACTCGTTACCTGTATTAATGGCATCTGTTTGAACTCGTTATCAGTATAAAAGACACCTGTCCACAACCTCAAACAGTCCAACTCCAAACTCCACCATGGCTAAGACCAAAGAGCTGTCAAAGGACACCAGAAACAAAATTGTAGACCTGCACCAGGCTGGGAAGACTGAATCTGCAATAGGTAAGCAGCTTGGTGTGAAGAAATCAACTGTGGGAGCAATTATTAGAAAATGGAAGACATACAAGACCACTGATAATCTCCTCGATCTGGGGCTCCACGAAGATCTCACCCCTGGGGTCAAAATGATCACAAGAACTGTGAGCAAAAATCCCAGAACCACACGGGGACCTAGTGAATGACCTGCAGAGAGCTGGGACCAAAGTAACAAAGGCCTCAAATCCTGCAGTGCCAGACGTGTCCCCTGCTTAAGCCAGTACATGTCCGCCCGCCTGAAGTTTGCTAGAGAGCATTTGGATGATCCAGAAGAGGATTGGGAGAATGTCATATGGTCAGATGAAACCAAAATAGAACTTTTGGTAAAAACTCAACTTGTCGTGTTTGGAGGAGAAAGAATGCTGAGTTGCATCCAAAGAACACCATACCTACTGTGAAGCATGGGGTGGAAACATCATGCTTTGGGGCTGTTTTTCTGCAAAGGGACCAGGACGACTGATCCGTAAACGAAAGAATGAATGGGGCCATGTATCGTGAGATTTTGAGTGAAAACCTCCTTCCATCAGCAAGGGCATTGAAGATGAAACGTGGCTGGGTCTTTCAGCATGACAATGATCCCAAACACACCGCCTGGCAACGAAGGAGTGGCTTCAGAAGAAGCATTTCAAGGTCCTGGAGTGGCCTAGCCAGTCTCCAGATCTCAACCCCATCGAAAATCTTTGGAGGGAGTTGAAAGTCCGTGTTGCCCAGCGACAGCCCCAAGACATTATTGCTCTAGAGGAGATCTGCATGGAGGAATGGGCCAAAATACCAGCAACAGTGTGTGAAAACCTTGTGAAGACTTACAGAAAACGTTTGACCTCTGTCATTGCCAACAAAGAGTATATAACAAAGCATTGAGATGAAATTTTGTTATTGACCAAATACTTATTTTCCACCATAATTTGCAAATAAATTCATTAAAAATCCTGCAATGTGATTTTCTGGATTTTTTTTTCTCATTTTGTCTCTCATAGTTGAGCTATACCTATGATGAAAATTACAGGCCTCTCTCATCTTTTTAAGTGGGAGAACTTGCACAATTGGTGGCTGACTAAATACTTTTTTGCCCCACTGTATATATATATATTTGGGGTGTGCCCGAAGCCGAATACCTTATTCGGAAAGTCACAGATAATGGCTTCGAAAACAAATAGTGGATAACGAATAGTTCTGTCCGAATATTCAGCTGAGGCTGCAGAACAGTCTGGTATTTGCTAGATAACAGTTGAGCCAGGGGATCAGCGCAATATTTTACACAACCCTCTAAAGTCACGCAATAATGAGTGTGTGAAGTGAATGAATTTAAACTTTATTAATGAAAAGAGGGCAAATCAAACACCGCTTGCTGTTGCCTCTCCGTGCATCTCTCAGAAATCAGAGCTTGGCAAGATTAATATCAACTAAAATAATACATCATACACGTTCTATTATTTGTGTACATTTAAAAGGCAATGATTTAAACCGTATATGCTATGATATGATACACGAATGAATGGACTAAGCACAGCGCGATCACCAATCAAACAGCCGCGTTGTGCGTCTCTCAAAAACCAAACTAGCTCTCTGTCAAGAGTAGGCTAATAATCAGCTTAGATACAGATACATTTTCTACTAGGCCTACATGTTTGCTTCTTTGTCTTTTGCTGGTTTGCGTGGCACACGCACATTTGTTTAGTGAAGTTCAAAAAAAGACTGCTTAAAGAGTTCAGAGTAATGAAAAAGTGTGCCTTGAATTAATTCAGTCGTGTTCAGATGATTACTAAACGTTTGTCACGAAAGCTCTCTACTTGCATGATCAATTTAGTTTTAGAAATTATTTCTATATTTTATAACACTGAATAGTGCAAATAGTCGAAACACAAATATTTTTCTATAGGTTATAGCTGTCAGACTTTTGTCCCCGTGTCTTCTGTTTCCACGTGTTCCCAGTGTTTCCATGTCCTTATTTGGGTTTTCCTGTTCTTGTCCCCATTCAGTTCATTTAGTCCCAGCCGTGTCTGATCTGTTTCCAGGTGTGTCTCGTTTTCCCCTCGTTAGTTCTGTCTATTTATAGTGTGTTCTGCCTCTTGTTTGCTGTCTGCTGTTATACGTCATGTGCTCCGTGTGTGACTCCTGTCTACCCCATGTTGGATGAATAAAGATTGTTCTAGTGAATTCTCCTGCGCCTCCACGTTCCTTGCTCCTCGTTCCTTGTGCCTCACAGTGCTAGTCGTGACAGAACAGCGGACCCAAACCGAAAGCAAGTGGTGCTCACTCTCTCCCATATTTATTTTCCGTTTTGAAAGTGTTTTTTGTTTAGTTTTATTTTCTCCCGTGGCATGGAAACTGCCGCACGAGTCATCGCCCTTGCCCAACGAGATCTCCCCTTTGTGGAGTATTTGCGGGAGTTCTGCAAGCTCGCCGCAGCGTCAATGGATGATGCCTCCATCCTTTCGCTGTTCTGGCACAAGGCCAACTACCATTGCCCCGTGGACCTCCCAGACACCACCGGACTAAGCTGGAGGGAAGGGATCCTCCGGTGTCTGGAGAGTGTCCACCCCCCAGCCAGAACCAGCCTGCCGCCGTCCGCAGCTCTCTCAAGCCCGCCGTTCGCGGCTCACTCAAGCCCGCTGCCCTCCGCTGAATCTATCCTGCCTGCCTCCACTGACTCAAGCCCAGAGCACGCTCCAGTGCCCGCTCCTCAACAGTGCCTTCCAGAGCCCGCTCCTCCAGAGCGCCAGCCAGAACTAGCCTCTAGTTCCCCCAAGGATTTTTTTATGGCTCCAGCCGTAGAGGCCGGGGTGGGGGACTGGGGCCGCAGCCTCATCCTGAATTCCCTGACCCGCCTTGGCCTCCCAAGCTCCCTGCTCTGCCATGGCCTCCTGAGTCCCCTGACCCGCCTTGGCCTCCCAAGCTCCCTGCTCCACGGTGGGTCCCGGAACAGGCACCACCCTGGAGGCCGTCTGTCCTGTCTCCGTGTCCCTGTCCACCCCCCCTCCCCATGGGATGTTGCATGGGAGTAATTGTCAGACTTTTGTCCCCATGTCTTGTGTTTCCATGTCCTTATTTGGGTTTTCCTGTTCCTGTCCCCATTCAGTTCATTTAGTCCCAGCCGTGTCTGATCTGTTTCCAGGTGTGTCTCGTTTTCCCCTCGTTAGTTCTGTCTATTTATAGTGTGTTCTGCCCCTTCTTTGCTGTCCGCTGTTATACATCATGTGCTCCGTGTGTGACTCCTGTCTACCCCGTGTTGGATGAATAAAGCTTGTTCTAGTGAATTCTCCACGTTCCTTGCTCCTCGCTCCTCACAGTGCTAGTCGTGAAAATAGCTACTGTTCTCTTTTTTCCAGACCTTCAAATTACTTAAGTGAAATACCTAATTTTTAAAACTGCGCAGGAACCAGTGAGCCAAAGGAACTCATGTTGTTTTACATAAACCTCTAAAACTACAACACAGGAACAAGAGTGTGAAGTAAATGAGTGTAAACTCAATGAATAAAAGAAGCGCGAATAAAATAGCAGTGTTGCACTTGCCTTTTTCCATGCATTTCCTGGAAATTACAATCAATTTCCATATTTCTAGACTGCATAGGAACCCTTGCTGTTTTAATTAGAAGATATTTAAATATTTATTTCTTGGATCAAGAAAGGTCCCCAAAATGGGACTCGAACTTGCATTCCCTGAAGCATAACCGCACTACATCTCGAAGCACTGCCTAAACAAGGGTATTGGCTCCGACTGTAAGAAGATATTTAAATAAACGTTATAATCATAAAAAAATGTAATTAAATTAATTAAACATGGCATATTTGTTCAGTGATAACTACAAAAAGAAAGAAAGGCTGTAAAACCATAGACATTTTTTGTAATGCTTTATTAATTCAATGCGTAAAACCATAGACATAACGATCTTATCAAGTATGCAACTGTACGAAGTTCCGGTTCAAGCTCTGCCTACTTCCGGTTTTATCCGAATACAAATACAGACAAGAATAATTTTGTGATTGTTACAGATACAAATACAGATACAAATACTGGCTTCGCTGCACACCCCTAATATATATATATATATATATATATATATATTATTGCTTGGATGGCAAAGCTAAATTTTCAGTAGCCATTACTCCAGTCAGTGTCATGAGATCCTTCAGAAATTATTGTTATATACTGATTTGGTGCTTAAAAAACATAACTTATTATTATCAATTTTAAAAACAGTTGTGCTTAATATTTTTGTGGAAACCATGTTGTATTTTAATGAATTGAAAGTTAAAGTAAATTCTTTGCAACAAAGTGAAATTATTGTAATGCATTTTTGCTGAATAAAAATAATTAATTTATTTTAATGTAAACAGTGGCATGTTTAGTACAAAAACCAAAGTCCAGACTTTTAGTAATATAACTAAAAGTAAAATTTGATTAAAAAATGTATAAAACAAAAGGTTAAAATTAATTACTATTACTATACATCATACATCCAATACATGCCTTTAAAGGAAAGATACCATTGAATATGCACAGAACTCCATAGAAAAGTGCTCACTATCATCCTTGTCTTAAAGGCATTTTGTATCTCCTCTGATCCAGTTATCCACAGAACTCAGCTGTGGTTTCACGGTCGTATTTCACGAGAGGAGTCCCACAAGATGATCCATCAGCAGGGCAGAGTGGATGGGTACATATCATAGCTCATTAGTTATTCTCAGAAACATTCTGGATGATTCTCTGTTCTTAACTATGCAAGATATAGTTACACGTAATTGTCTTTTGTGCAACAGAATGTTTCTCTTGAGGGATAGCCAGAGCAATCCTAAGGCATTTGTACTTACAATGTGTCACCACCAGAAAATCAAACATTTCCAGATTTTACCGGTAAGATTTTATATTTTCCTGCACTCAAAACATGTAGCATATTAACTTTGTGTGCTGATGCACATATGGCATATCCTTCAAACAGTCAAGTATTCCAAGTATGCATTAGATTTTTTGAATACTACCTTGTTGAGAATGAGAGTGAAAGACAAGAAACTTACATTGCGCAAGGGCACAAATGCAAATGTTGGGCCAATGCATTGCAAGTGCACAGCACGCTGTACATAACTAGCATTCTTGCTTTGCTGTGCCTGTAACAAACCTCAAAATACTCCAGGAGGGCGATAGAGTTAAACTTCAAAAGGTCGAGGCTTTAAACTGTGTTATTAATCAGGTATCTGGCTATAAACATGTCAGCATGACTTCCATTAACATGCTCAGCAAGAATCTTTTCAAACCGTAGCTCTGCCAGTAGAGAAACCTCACCGTAGAAGTTAAATTGCATGAATTTAAATTGCAGCCTGACACATTTCAGAATGCATAAAAGTTTTATGTTTTCCATTTTCCAGTGTGAAGAAGACGGTCAAATGTTCTTGAGCCTCGACGACGGCGCCACCAAATTCACAGACCTGATCCAGTTGGTGGAGTTTTACATGCTGAACAGAGGAGTTTTGCCTTGCAAACTTAAACACCCCTGCACCACTGTGGCCTTATGACCTCCATATGCCTGATTCCGCCTAAAGACAAACACTCAGACGCCGTGTGCTGTGGTGTAATGCTGTGCTGCTGGGCTGGAGAAAAGCACACTGCGAGAGCAACTCTCTATCAAGGAGAGATGAAATCAAAAGAACAAACACAAACAGGACCAGCAAGAAATAAAGGAAATAAAGCTTGTGTGTTAGCTGCTGATGAACCTCTCAGCCACCTGCACACTTGACCGTGGCCAGAGCAGGTTCTCAGGACAATCATCCAGAGGGAGTTTTCAAAATCCGCGGTCTTAATCGTGCAGAGATAATGGTTTGGAAAGACCAGCAGAACACTGGTAAATCACGTTTGATTTCATTTTGCACTCATGAACCAGGTACAACCAAGCTATGGCAATTGTTGCTTTCATAAATCGAGCAGATTTAATTCTAGAATGTCCTGTGAGATGCGGACACCCGATTGGTGGTTTCAGTACTGTGAAAAGACATTGCCGTTAAATTCGTGCTTTGTATTGTTTTCACCGGTAATCACTAGAATATTTTGACACTTGTTTTCTTTTTATGTGCTCATTGTGTTGAGCAAAGAACTCTCTTTTTTGGCCTCTTTTATCGTGTTAAACCCTTGTGTAGTTTTTCCCCTTCACAAAACATAACCTGCAGCACTCTCTACTGGCCATACCAAGAATTAACGTGTCCCTTCACGCCAAGGAATAGTTGATCTCAAAAATGAAATTGGCTTATTTACTCACCCTATTGTTATATATGACTTTATTCTACTTCTTTTTTTCTGTTGTTGTTGTTGAAAACAGATAAAAATAAATTGCCATACAACTGTATTTTATAGTTCATAGAAACCATTGCTTTTAGTTTCCACGACGAAAAAACGCCATGCAAGTATTAAATACGACTCATGTGCTATATTTCAAGCCATACGACAGTATTGTATCCGAAACCGCAAGAAGTTTAGGTCCGATTATAAATGTTCCCGTGTGCATGACAACTCAAGAGTCCAGTATTGAGGACTAAAACACTGCCATATGATAGCTTTGTGTGAGGAACCATCTGAAATTTTAAGCTTACGTCTAACTCATATCTGCTAAAATAAAAAATCAAATATTTTGGAAAGGCATGAAGGTGAAAAATGATGGCCAAATTTCATTTTTGAGTGAACTATTCCTTTAAACATGAATACAAGAACATGGCCTGACATCACCACCACATCCTTTAGGAACGGTGCCTTGATTTTAAAGTGGAGTCTGTTGAGTAATAACCACTAAACCCTCTGCTGGGAACTCCGCTGTGGGTCGCAGTCTATCAGGAGCTAGATCAACAAACTGGAATCTTTAGAACTGCTGTCATCTTCAGTCCCAGCTCCAGTCTATTTTTGTTGTTGACTTTCTAGTTTTTCTCTCCGTGTTTCGAAAGATTGTTTCGAGGACAGCACACTGTGAAGCTCGGGCTAAGAACACCCACATAAAGATGGGGTTCGAATTTATAATCTGCCTTGTCCATGGTAGCAGTAGGTACAACGGATTTGTAAAGATTTTTTTTAATTTTTTTTGTACTTGTGACGCAATGTAAAGAAAGAGCCATGTTTTTAGTTTGTACCTATATTATATTAAACTAGATGGAGAGGGCATAGCCACCATGTCTACAAGTTCACCCAAGATATCAATGCATAGTTAAATGCAAATGACGCAATCATTTTTAAGTATTGCTTCAACAAATTTATTTATTTATCTGGATTTGATTACTTGAAATTTAGTTTCGTTTTTTCTCAGCGCTGTTCAATAATATTCTTCCGCAATTTTGTGAATTTTTTGGACCTCAGTTATTAACTACACCCCCTTTCTTGAATCTTTTTAACACTAATTCTTCATAAACATCCTGCTGTAGAAATCCATCTTCAGTAAAGCCTGTTCAATGGGTTGTACTGTTGTGTACATCGCTGTCAATTGTTAATTTGACACTATATTGAAAACACATCTTTTGGAAAAAATATTATACACAAGTTAGCACATGATATGGTGCAGCCCATTGAACAGACATGTATTGCACATGTATTCCAGACAGCTTTGTTTCCATTCATGTTAGATGAACTATGGTGTCTACACAATTAAGGTCTATTTTGCAAATTTCATATTGTTGTCTATAAAAAAAAAAATAGTAGTCACAAAGTAACAGTAAGCTGTTCATTCATAGATGTATTTTAAGATACATGCAATTCATGTCATCTCAGTTAAGTAAGGGATAATGTACAATCAGCCGGTTTTCGCAAAAAAAAAAAAATAAAATAAAATCCTGATATTTTGACTGTACATTATGCATCTTATTGCACGGCTACTTACTTAAATAAAAAATGAAATATTGATTATGTGACAAGGAATCAAGTATTTCAGAGAGCTGTGTAATAAGGACATAATCTCAGTTTGTCAGGTAGTACTTAGACCTCATTGGATGATTTAACCACAGAAATAGACTGCAGGGCTTAAGTCAGCGCTATAATTATTCACTTGAATATCTTTCTCAGTGTCAGTTAAGTTAATTCAAGCCTTGAGGATGCGTGTATGGCAGTGTTGATTTAGCTGCAGTTTGGGTGGGTCGTACGTTCACCAAAAGACACAAGCATACACACGCAAGCTTTCTGAACTTGACATTATTGTCTTTATTTTTCAGGGTTTGATAAGTGAAGCTATACAATCAGCCAGCCAAGGACTAAACTAACAACATTTCAGTTATGATGCTATTAATTAGCATAGTCGGCAACCAGTTTTGATATACTATAATTCTAGTGTAACAGTATATCAGGAATTTTTCCGCCTGGTTCAGACAGATGGATGTATTGAGTTTAGAGGTTATATGATTTTTTCCCTCAGATCATTTAACCATAAAAAAAGAAAAAAAAGAAAAAAAAACACAACATTTTTGGATTTTGCCAGTGAGGAAGTTATAGGTTACTTAAAGGCTAGTTTATTATATGTTACTGGTGAATCACCTGTGTGAGTAAAATTGATCTGTAGGATAGTCTGAGTACCATTAGCGCTTAACCTACTTGTTAACTAGTTGGCCGTTCAGTCTAAAAGTGAGTGTGAGCAGGATATTTGTTCACAATCCAGACACTCTGGGAGTTAATACAGTAATACATAACAGACACGTTGTCTGTTCGCATTTATTTCATTTGCAACATTGTTTCGTTTTTACATATATCATGTAACATGCAGCTCAACAGGACACTATAGTTGTTCAAGCTGTTCAAGTTTGTAGATACCACACTGAATTTTTGGATACAGATTATTATTATAATTTTTTTTCCACAATGGCATATAAAATGAAGAAACTTGACTTATTTTAGTGCATTTTTATTATTTGGTAAAGTGTGTAAATATTGAATCTATTCTATTTTGTGTTGCTTTGTCGTGCTAATTGACCTTAAAGAATATGTTATGTTTGCATTGAGCTGACGGAAAACTGGACTTTGAACTCCTTTAGTCATTGAAGGTCATTATTAAGCTAAATTGCTGTTTTAAAAACTCACTTATTCTTACAAATACACTTATTATGAAAACACTAACAAATTTATGCCTTGTAGATATTGTAGAAATGTTTCTTTAATATGAATCAAAGACAGGTTTTTCTTTTTTTTGCATTTTCCCCATTGTTGTTTGAAAGAAGCTGGTAGCAGCATTTGCGAAACGTGTGATCTGTTGAGAGTTTATCAGTGAAAGAAATAAATGTCATTTTTATATTTAAAAGAAATGAATGTAACTGGGTTGCTCAGGGTTGAAGTGGAGGCTGTTTAAAACTGGTCCTGTGGACCAGCAAGACTTCTTCTCTGTATTTTTCTTTTTATTAAACTAACAGTGTACTTCTTTTTATTGAGTCTTTGACCACACCAGACCTCTATTATTTTCCCTTTTTTCTCTTAATGAATCTCTGGCCTTCAAGATATACTAGTTTCATCTGCAACATCTGTAGAATGAGTTGTATCATATAGCTTCCACCCTTTCTTAAAGGGATAGTTCACCTAAAAATGAAAAATGATCATCATTTACTTATCCTCAAGTCACTTCAAGCTGTTTTTTTTTTTTTTTTGCCCATACAGTGGAACAGGGCAGCTTGGACATTCTGCTATATCACTCCTTTTGTACTCCATATACAAGTTTTTTTTTTTTGGATGAAATATTCCTTAAAAAAATTTTGCATATCAGGTGCCTCGAAACCCTATGGTCCATCCTCTCTCTTCACTAATGTCGACCTGAGAGGGTGTTCCTACTCAGGTTATGGTTACTGATCTCGAATTTGTGACCATTTGTCACTAGTATCAGTTCTGATGAAAGAGGAGGTCATGCTTTTGATTACACTGTTCATGTTAGAGAGTAATTGCATTATACATAAATAGCAATTTGTAATGAACTTAATGTGTAATTCTGTGGATTTGCTTTTAATTATTGCTATTGTCATGAATCATAACAACATCTAACATGTGTAACATGAATGCTGTAATGTAAAGCAGTACTTCTGTGACTTTTTTCATGCCATAATCAGAACCTGCTCCCAACTGTAATATTTCCTGAGCTTTGTGTATGTTTTCTCAATGCAAAAAAATATCATGACCATAAATGTAAGTAATATAGAAGTAAATATGAATCTATGTCTTTCAGGGAATGAAACAAACAAACAAACAAACAAAAACATGGATAGAAAAAAAAGGTTTCTTCTTTTCATATTCTGTATTGATAATGTGTTCTTCTTGGTTCTGTAAATAGCTGAATGGCTTACAAATTCTAATTGTAACCTTTTCAGGTATTTTTGTACAAATAAGGGACTGATATATTCTGTTTAGAATAAAACATTAATTGATTGCTATGTCTCAAGGTGTGTTGATATTATCCTAACAAGCAAACATACACACAGTGTTCATATGATAGCACTTTATACTTGTGTTGTAGGACTTTGTAAGATGCTTACTGTTTAGGGAACATGTGACTCGATGTAATATCTCATTATTAGTATTATTATTATTTTTGCCAAACCCCTTCAAGGATGTATTGCTTTAGATAAGGCAGGTTTATTTGTTATAATACTTTGACTAAATGAAGACAATTAATAATTAATATTATTTGTTTTCTTAATTTTAATTAAAAACGTTTGATTAAAAATAAATGAAATAATTTTAAAGAATGCCAGAAATATTAAATATTAATATAATTTAAAAAATTGGAAATAGCTCAAGATCAATATTTATTTGCATTAAAAATGTGAAAAAGGTCCTGAACAATGCTGGTGGTACATTTATTCATTACTAGAAAGTTTGTTCTACAAAATATTCCTATTTATTCTTATAAACAGTACAAATAATGTAGAATTTAAAACGTGTAGGCCTATTACATTAACAAAATGAACTGTAAGTTTTCCTAAAAATGGTGCAAACGTAACTTTAGACTTTAGTAACAGTTGTGCTACTATTCAAATGTGGACTGCAGTCAACTAGCTACACAGATACACAACAAGGATCACTTTCAATAAAGTTTCTAAATGTTACAGAGTCATGATCAGCAGATATGACACAACATTATACAATAAAACTACATGCTGTATTATTTTGAAGAATCTCATGTTACATTTTGATGTAAGCCATGTTCATGTCCACTAGAGGGCAGACAAACTCATAAATAGTAAGTCGATTCAATCATCCCCACCTGTTGGTAAAAAGGTTTATTTTTTCTCTGGTTGTTATCGAGTAACTAAACCAGTCCTGTGCATCCTGTGCAGAATTCATGCATTTTATATGAATTACCAGGTTGTCACTGTGACAAGAGCAACTGTGCACTGTAATCAAAAATGTGCTTTAAAGAAGTGGTGAATTGAAATTGGTTCCGCTATTTAAGGATAGCTCATTTAAAATAACAAGCAATTTTACTTCTTAAAGTGATAGTGATTGACTGAGACTGTGTTATTGACTGAGTTATACAGATGCACAGTAATTACAGTCAGTCAGTCCCCAGCAATTTAAGTTGTAAATGCAAGCTATGTCAATATACAGTATAAGCAGAAGACTGATTTTAAGAATAATGTGTTTTGCTCTGAACTGGAATACAGAAATTTGCTAACATTTACATTACATTTTTATTATTACCACCAGACACTTTTTTTTTTTTTAAGGGAGTGGCTTTAACCGATTCATGACTGATATGAATAGGCCTATGTTTCTGCTTCACTATTATGAAGTACATTTCTCAGTTTGAGATTTGATGGGTAAAAAAAAAAGGCTGAAAACTTGAAATAATTTGGCAGGCATACAATTACAGTATCTATGTTTCATCACTAAAGGTTTTATTTTTTATAAAATGGACTTATTCACAACATTCTGTCACAGTCACCAGTTGAAATGCACTGCAATTCCCAGCATCCCTCTTGCCACTCACCTGCATTCCATCAGTAATCACTCACACCTGACCTCCATCAGGGAAACCTCCTCACCTGTTGCCACTAATCAAGCTCCCTATAAGACTTCACTCAATCCATACCCTTGTTTTCTGGTCTCGAGGATACAATTGCTTCACCTGTCTTGTCACTTACATGTTGGATCTCTGTGGCTCCATGGATGTCTTCCTCCTGTTGATTCCACTAAGAGGGAAAGATAAGGATGTTTAATTCCTCAGTTTATTGCGCTTACCTTTTGATGTTGCCTTCAGTTTGGTTAATAAAGCTCTTACCTGACTTACCATTGTGTGCCTCTCCATCCAATTTGTGACATGCATTGATTAATGCAAGGCTGGATGTATTCAGTATATGGCTTTTGAGGATAGGTTTTCATTCAAATAGCCTCTTTCTGTTCTATAGACTTTGGTTCCAGAGCTAATTCACTCAAGATGTGAGAGGGAAACCTGTGATCTAATGACTAAGTTTACAAGAAAACACATTTATTCCATAATGCAATGTATTATTGGTATATTGAGTCATTTAAATGTGAAATAGCGGTAAACTGTACAAAGGCACTTCAGATGTCCTTAATAACTGCAAAAATAACAGTTCAATAAAAAATATTAATGGCTGAGACATTAATAGGAGATGACTAAGGATAATCTGAGTTCATGCATTTCAAGTTTAATGCTTTTTTTTTTTTTTTTTTTTTTTTCTTTTTTAGGTGTCATAAAATTATTTGTGTGTGTATGTACTGGTCTGTAGTTGTATTAATGTTTGTGGAAAGTGAACAGGTTCTCATTAACTCCTTATGAATCAGCTTCTCTTGCCCTGCCTGTGTGCGTTGCTCTGAATGAAAGGCTCGTTCTGATTGGCCGTCTGAACAGTGGCAGGGCTGATAAACCCCCAGGCTTGCCTGCTGTTCCACATCACTCTGCTTTGCTCTGTGTGTGTGTATACGTGTTCTTATATGTGTGTTTGAAACAAACAGAAAGCGTGTAAGGACCGATGAGAAGGAGGACTCTTCTGTTTGCCTGACACTGTAAGTACAATGAAAGCAATTAGAGGAAAGAGAGATATTATGAGCGTAACACTTGTTGAGCTTTTAGAACACAGTCCAGGTACAAGGTCCAAATACAGGACTGGGGATTTATTTATTTTTTTCAGGTTGATGACATGTATAACTGCTGAGGTGGATTGTCTTTACTTTCTTTTCTACATTTTGTTTCATATTTTAATATATTGAGTGAAGTGAAAAAAAAACAAAGTTGAAATCACCGTAACAAGTCAAATGTCAGCAGACTTTAGCTTTTACTCCATTTTTACAGCACCTGCTTCAGTACAGCGTGACATGTCATAAAGATATCTGAACTTGTGTCTTCTGAAGCTTTACAAATCAAAATCACACTGATAAGAGATTAGTGATTTGATCTAAGACTTTATATGCATTTTTTTTTTTTTTCTGAAAATTCTCTTTAGGAGCATTGGGACAATAGTTGATTCATGAAATGCTGCTTTGCATTTGCTGGTTTGTTTATATTGAGAGGTATTACTAATATTCACTATTCCTATATTAAAATAGCTTACAAAGTACAAAAATACATTAGATTTTTGCACAAACTTTTATTTTAGGGATAGGGTTTGTTGATATGTTCATGGTTTGTCCTCAGATACTTAATGTGTTTTTGCTTGTTTGTGTGCATGTGTAAAGATGAACAACTTTAATAGTACTTACTGGTGGTACGTGATCAAAAAGACCAGTCACCTTCTGGATGAGTCATCACATACACACACACACACACACACACTCTATCTCTCTTGCACACACTTACACATCTCAATCCATTTGTATTATGTGGATTAGTGTGAAGAGATAACAGGCATACAAATAATTAGTAGTAGCCGCTGTCACCAACCCTACTGACAAAGCTCATTTAGAACAATGATTTGAAAGTCTTTTTCTATTACATTTGCTCTAACAGTTTCTAATTTAAGGTCAAATTTACCTAGTATATGTGTCCTGTGAGGACAATCAGTGTAATGGATTAAATCAGTAGAATTAGTGTGAATTAGCTGTACTAGTATACTATTAACACTATTGATTGCAAAGTTCATGTCAGTGATAAATGATCATTGTTAATTTTTTATAGTATGTATTTGGCAACTTCTGATGTTCTTATCAGCAGAATATTGCTACTGAGGTGAGGTGATGACATGGATGATGGCTGATTATGTTTTAACACACGTTTTTGGATTCATTTTCAAATTCACACAAATTTAATCAATTTGTGCACTCTGCACGAGGTGCATTTCCTGTTTGAAAATATGAAAGAAAGAAAAAAAAAAAAGAAAAACATTAACATTTCTAACCGGAAAAAAATAATATTAAAAAACAATAAAAGTGACAAAAGCATAAATTATACAATAATAATAACTCAAAAATATGAATTAAATAAAAATATGAATTAAACTGCATGTAACTGTATTTATATGGTACCGAAATAATAATGATATGCTGTAGTATAATTTATTTATTATGCTATGAGAAGTCTTACAATAAAAAATGGAAATAATCACTGGAACTAATGTATGGTTGAGTATTTTCAGAGTATCACTACATAAACAGCCTCTGGTTGTTTATTTCCATTTAAGAATCTGAGAGTAAGGTTGACCATGCAAACACTCTCAATAACACTAATAACCTATAATTACACCTCTCCTTATTGAAAAAAAAAAAAAGAAAGGCACATCAGTTTTTCTTTTATTCTCCACACTGAGAGATTCCACTCCTATTTCAGTCAAAAACATGGATGCAGCAGAGTTCCGGAGACGTGGGAAGGAGATGGTGGACTATGTGGCCGATTATTTAGAGAACATTGAGAAGAGGCAGGTTTACCCTGATGTGGAACCTGGATATCTCAGGTCACTGATTCCTGAGGAGGCCCCGGAGGAGGCGGAGAGCTATGAGGATGTGGTCAAAGACATAGAGAGGGTGATCATGCCAGGGGTGAGTCAGTGCTGACCAGCTGTACTTTACAGTCATTACATACCATTGTTCTCAGATCTCAGATCTTGTGTGAAAAGATTTTTAATGACTTCAGCTATGAACTCTATTTTTGATTGGTAATATTTCTTTACCCTTCATATTTTAATAGACATTTTTCTTGGTACATATTTTAACGTGCTGATTGGTTGCTAATAAGTTACTGAACATTTCCACCATTTCTACAGTGGAAAAAATGTGCAACATATTGTGCATGTTAACATTTGTGATGACAGCGTCCCAATAGCAATTAGAGAAGAATAATTTTTTTTTTTTAATTTAAATAATATGAAATATTCAACATGTCTCTATTTAAAATGTATCTGTATTTTTAAAATGTATATGTTTTTATCCATTTCACCATGTTTTACAGTAAAATAAAAAAGTATGAATAACCTACAAAAAATAATAAATAATATAAATTTATTTAATCTAAACTTTCATCAGGAATATAATACTTAAGCATATTGGCTGTTTATTACTTACAAAGCACATATTAATGCTTTATTCTGCATGACTATATTTTAGATCCCTACCCCATGCCTAAACTTAACAACTACCTTACTAACTATTAATAAGGAGCATGGTTTGATGGTTTGAATTTATTTTATCAATTTAAAAGCGAAAAAAAGAAAAAAGAAGCTTTTATGTTTAAGTTCTCTTTAAGTAAGCTAGTTTATGTTAATGGCATTATGTCCATCATTTAAACAGATATTTTACTAAGCAGTTAACAGATATGATGATGTGGTTATACACTATGTCAAGGATTATGTAACACAAATGCAAATATTCATAAATCTGTGTGATTTATCTTGTGCAGATAAACATATTTTGTTTTACTAGCCGGTGACCACATTAAGAGACCCTCAAGGTCTTCTCTCATTAGACGTATTCAAAGTCTACCTTTAGAGGGTCTGTAGGCTGATAGTTAGGAAATTAATCATTAAACTCTGACCTGGGGTCAGAGAAAAGCCTCCCCCACCCCTTCATTTCATAGCTCAGAGGAAAAAACAAACACTTTAATTCAGTTGAAGGTGTTAACCTTCCCACTGTGTCCAATTAGACCAATTTTCCCTTTCAGAAGTCTTGTTTTAATAGTCGTTTAAAAGTGTGTGCTTGGGCTAATGAATGACTCACAATAGGAAAATCCTGCAAGAGAGACACAGACACACAGTGCCTCAAGCTCTCTCCTCCGCTAAACACATGGAATAATTTCATCTTGCGTTCATAATTTCATCTAACCTTTAACGTTCTGAGAGAAAAACCCTGATGTCACTATTACTGAAGTCATAATCCCTGTTCAAAAGAGCAAAGGTGAACAACAATAGAACAGCCAAGCTAAATCTGACAGATCACAGTCCCATGTCTTAGGTGGCTCTTTTGCTTGAAAACACGTTATATTACTGTAGCAAATGGTTTTAAAAATATATCTTTTGGTGTTTTTTTACATGAAGATAAATTTGAAATGAATGTTTCTACATATTTGCTGCACTGTTTCAGGTGACACACTGGCACAGCCCGTACTTCTATGCATACTTTCCTACTGCTCACTCTTTTCCTGCAATGCTGGCTGATATGCTGTGTGGGGCCATTGGCTGCATTGGATTCTCTTGGGTATGTTTTTTTTCTCTCTCTCCCTGTACATCCACCTATCTGTCTATCCATCTAGTTAGCCATCTGTCTGTCCCTCCGTTGAACCATCTATTCATCTATTCATCCATCTATTTAGTCTCCTGCTAGTCCATCCATCCATACATTTAGCAACCTCTCTGTCTGTCTTTCTGTCCATTTTTGCATTTATCCATTTAGCCATCTGTCTGTCCATCCATCCGTCTGTCTGTCCGTCCCTCCATCCGCCCATGCATCCATGCATCTATGCATCCATCCATTTTTTAGCAACCCCATCCATCCATTCATCCATCCAGCATCCTTCTGATTTTCTATCCATCCATCCATTTAATGTTTTTTTTCTGTCCATGTACATATTTGTCTCTCCATTTAGTTAGCCATCTGCCTATTCCTCCATTGAACCATCTATCGATCCATTCAGCCACCTGCCAGTCTGTCTGTCCAACCATCCATCATTCATCTGCTTTTCCATCCATCCATCCATCCATCCATCCATCCATCCATCCATCCATCCATTCATCCATCCATCCATCCATGGCATCTGAAGCTCTCATGTTGCAGACTGGTGCAAGATTTTATTTATCGATTAATTAATTTTTTCATTTATTTATTTTTGTAGGCAGCGAGTCCTGCCTGTACAGAGCTGGAGACAGTGATGATGGACTGGCTGGGAAAGATGCTGAAGCTACCAGAGGATTTCCTGGCTGGTACAGAGGGCAAAGGGGGAGGGGTCATCCAGGTAAGATAATTAAGAAAAGATTTTATCTGATAGTAGTGCAAGTTTAAAGATTTGCGTGGTATCACTTATGCACAGTGTTTTCAATAAAGGTTCTATGAAGGGGGTTCGTGCACTGCAGGGGGTCTTTGGAGAAGATAAGATATTATATATACAGTACATATTTTTAAATTCAAGACATGTCTAACTATGTGAATTCACATTACCTTTAAGCATCTGTTGTTCTGCAAAGGTTGATTCATATTATGAACACACAACAACTACACAACTTAGAAAATTTGGATTTAAATAATTGCTTATCTGTATTCCCATCAGAATCTTGTGCCCAGTGTCAAAAAGTGGACATTTTAAACCACTTTAATGCCACCTTGGCAACCTTAATCCATGTTTACGGGCAATTTCTTTTGAACAATAACAAATATCAAACACATGTCCCACACAACAATTTGTTTGTCATTGATTTCTTCTCTAGGCCCTGCAAATTGTCATGTCCTATAGAAATTGCCTTTTAAGACATCAACTACACATGAGAGGAGTCAGTCAGGCGGGCGTGCTTTGAGAGCGGTCCGTGATCATTTTGTCACTATGGATGTAGCAGTTGAGCAGCTGTGACCATTTAGAGAGAGACACAGGAAGCAAAGTGTATGGAAAGCCCACTGATGACAGTCGGTTTGATGCTCTGTCATTAAGACCGCTTTGGAGTGTGTGTGTCCTCCTACTGAATGGTTTTGTCTCTGGGCTTTTCAGAAAGCTCACTATGGCAACAGGCATTATTTTCACTGATAGCACGCATAATGAGAGAGTTCGTGGGTTTTGTAAGCAATGCCTCCCAGCAAAGGTGGGCATAGTAGAGAGGGGGAGGAGAACAGGTGGAAAATATATATGAAAGTACAACTAAGCATGTAGAAGTTTTCATGTTTTTGTTTTGTTGTATCATATTTGATGCATCAGGCTTTTATGGCTCATATAGGGAAATGTGGAGTTCACGCTCAAGGAGGAAAAAGTAGGAAAAAAAATACCTCAATCTTATTCAGAGGACCAAACTGAGCAACGATATGCAATTTGGTGCAGATGCTGATATTTATATGGCCAAAAAAAGATAAAATTCTGATAGCTTTTAATGTAAACCAATGAGATCTTTATAGCAGTATAGCAGACTACTTAAATAAAATGCATATAAATATCAGCTGTCACACTAATCATATAATGCAATGCAAATCAAAGTTCTACAAAAAGATTATCTATGGATAATATAATATAATATAATATAATATAATATAATATAATATAATATAATATAATATAATATAATATAATATAATATAATATAATATAATATAATATAATATAATATAATATAATATAATATAATGTCAATTTTCAGTCCACTCATCTTGAAATACTACTAACAATAAAAACAATATAAATATAAAAGCTTATGGTAACACTTTAGAATTGGGAACACTTATTCACTATTAACTACAACTTTTCCCTCAATAAACTCCTAATTTGCTGCTTAATAATAGTCAGTAAGGTAGTTGTTAAGTTTAGGTATTGGGTAGGATTAGGGATGTAGAACAAGGTCATGTACAATAAGGCATTAATATGTGCTTAATTACTACTAATAAATGGCTAATATTCTAGTAATATGCATGCTAATAAGAAACTAGTCAAGAGACCCTAAAATAAAGTGTTACCAAGCTTATTTACTTTATACAATAAAGTACTATACTTTATCTGTAAAGATTTCCCAGCAAAAATGTACCGTGATCTGAGTGAGGATGTTTTTAGAATTAAAAAGATTTTAATAAAAGGCCTTTTACTTGCTACAAGTATCAATCAGATGACAGAAGACATGTAGTAGGTTGTGTACAACAGGTTTTTAGCAAAGTTTTAATCATGTTGATAATTTAGAGGCCTTAGAAATTTGCATATCAAATATAATACAGTAGGCTTCATAGGGTTATGGTGAATATGCATTTAATCAAAGACTTTGGAATTGAAAACACAAGTGTGGCTACAGTTTTCCAGATTATCCCGTAAAGTAAACTGAATCATTAGTAATCAGGACGTGGGTGGCTTACGAAAGGAAATCAAAGACAGCTCGTGCCTCACAATGAGCTGAGGTGATCTGTATTGAGGGGATTCGAGTGGAAGTCTTCTCATTCGCTCATTGACGACACACGAAACAGAGCTGGAGAGCTGATGAAAATTCATCACTTCTGCATTTACAATGTGTGGGCAGCATCAGGGCATATTGATCGAGGTTGTTTCACTCTTCACAAGTCTTGTATTGTCTGAAGTAATATCGAACATGTCTACCAATTGTGAGACCTGCTCAATAAAGACTGCTTTTGAATTTCCATAAACAGCAACATTGTTCAAAGTATAAATAAATATAATGTGTTTGTACAGGGCACTGCTAGTGAAGCCACTCTCATAGCTCTTCTTGCTGCTCGTTCCAAAATCGTCAAACTGATCCAGGCTGACCATCCTGACCGATCTGAGACAGACGTTATATCCAAACTAGTCGCCTACTCATCTGATCAGGTAAAACAACAAGCTTGGATGAAAGACTGCTGCAGAGGTATATTTAGTCTAGACTAATGACCTGCAGGAAAATACGCACCATTCAATAGGCACTGTGACAATGGCGTCATGTCAATCTGTAAGTAGGGATGAATATTGAATGGAAATGTCAAACAATGTGAAAGGGGTCATGCAGCAGGATAACGGTGAAGAACCACTTGTTTATGAATGTGTTTACAGTATATTTGTGTCTAACTGGAAATGTGAGAAATATTGATAATTGAGAAATATGTCAGTGTTTTGTTGATATTTCAGGCACACTCATCGGTGGAGAGGGCAGGTTTGATAGGCGGAGTAAGGATGAAGAAAATTCCCACCGACGATAAGTTTTCTGTGCGAGGAGCTGCACTGCACAAAGTTCTAAAGGAGGACAGAGCCGCAGGACTCATACCATTTTTTGTATGTGTATCTCTAATAACTACAACCTTCTTTTAAACAGCACAACTATTGTCTTAAGGGTAACACTTTATTTCAAGGACCAGTTTTTGCTATTAACTAGTTGATTATCAGCATGCATATTCCTAGCATATTGTCTGCTTATTAGTACATATATAGCACATATTCTGCATGACCATATATTAGATCCTTTATTCTTACCCCATACCTAAACCTAACAACTACCTTACTAATTATTAATAAGCAGCAAATTAGGAGTTTGTTAATAGTTAATAGTTAGTTAATGGCAAGAATTGTTCCCCAAACTAAAGTCTGGCCACCTTAAGAATTGTACTAAGAAACACTACTTTGCTTTGTCTATTCAAAATTTTGGTGTTTATTTGTGTATTTGCATGTGTTTTTTTTAACTCTCTTGGCCATCGTAAAAATGCATAATATAGCCAATACATTCATCAAACCAACTACCGATTTTTTGTTAATAAGTTTTTACATTAGTAACGCAATATATGGGGGATGTCTGGTGGTCAGACATGGGATTTTATATAGTTTCAAGTACAGTAATTCACATTTTTAAGTATTTTTGAGGAAAATATGTAGTTTTATTTATTATCATTATTTTTTAACCCTGATATCATGCTACAGAATTTGCTCTCAAATCTTACTGATTAACCCTTACCATTAGAACGTCCAGACGCTACGTATAACAAGTGCAAAATTACAGAATCAGTCAACATCATGGTAGAAGGATAGCAGCCGCTCAGACCATTAGAGAGCACAAAATGAGAACAAATTGGACATTTGTCTCTGCTCTTTCTCTGAACCTGTCCCCCCGCCGTCTGCATGATGGTTAATGCTGTTTGGAGAGCCTGTTTTCTGAATCACATTAGTCAAATTAGCCCCAGGCTCAGCCAGCAAACCCGTGTCAGAAGAATCACAGCGTAATGACAAACCAAGCAGGAACAAATCTTTTTGTGATCAAAACATATAGCTCAAATGATTTTTTCATTGAACATTCTAGATGCGGATAAAGAAATGTCTAGTTTGACTTATTAGTAGTACATTAAATATTAAAATGAAAGCATAATAATCCATCTATTTGATATTCTGGATGTTTCTCTTAGTTTTGTGCAACACTGGGAACAACTCCATCCTGTGCATTCGACTGCATCACTGAGCTCGGCCCTATATGTAAGACTGATTTCCATTTATTGTTATTTTCCTTTGCATCTTATTTGTGCTTGCAAATCAGTGTTTTGATTAATATTTTAATAGACACATTGTCATTGTTTCTATGTCAGGTAATGCAGAAAAAATCTGGATGCACATTGATGCTGCATATGCTGGGAGTGCATTTATCTGTCCAGAGTTCAGACCCCTGCTGAATGGCGTAGAGGTGAGATAACATTCAAATCACACAGCGTGCTGTTAAGCACACTTCACAGGGTGCTCTTGAAGCCCAGAGAGGCACGAGCGATAACAGAAGAGCAATCTGTGCTGGGCTCAAACTATTGATCCTGTTACTTTAGGAGCGGTGTGTTGAGGACAGAGTCGTGTGTGTGCGATTGAGAATATTTAAATGTCACAAATGATGCAAGCTGGCATGAGCGATGTCTTATGGAATGGGCGGGATATTAGAGATCCCTGATCGTCCTTTGAGTTGTCGTAGAGCCCAGCTGGGTGTCACAATGATAAGGGTAAAGTAATTTCCTGAGGCATAGGAAGACCTTTAGATAAGTTCCTTTTTTCCCTCGCTAAAGAAATATCACTGTTTATTAGCAGCACGAGTTCAAACAATAGTGAATCCTTTGCTCCCCTGCACAGACGATGGTTTTTATTATTGACCGGAATGACAGCCGGCTGCTGTTTCCTGTGTGGTGTTGGTTGCCAGGAAGTGAAAGACAGGCAGGACTCAGCATGGCAACAATCAAACCATCATGGCAGTGTCTGCCTTTATTGCGGCAGATGGAAAGGATATTGGAAAGGGGAGAGTGAGCAAAAAGATAAGACTTTGAGATAGAGGCTCTTTTTGATTGCTCATTGGACAGATGTTGCAGTTGATTATGCGTTAGAGTCAGAAGTAGTTGATATCAGACCATACTAACAGGTAGCTGAACGATGACTCATCTTTATTTTCAGCAAGCCAAATTTATTTTCATATTCCAAATTTGCAATCTTTATTTTAGCACCGATTTCTGAGTTAAGGTATAAAAGAGGCTGCAAAACTGAATGAATGAATATGTAAATACTAGTTTATTATTAGTTAATAAGTTAGTTAATAATTATTAATAAGTAGTTCATAGTAAATACTAGTTTTATTATAAATATTGACAAATCTAGCAATCACTATCACAATCACTATATAATTGAGACTACGGGACTTTATTTATCAATTTGGCACAATTTGAATTGCTTTCAGATAAATGTCTAAAACTGAATATCTATAAAACTCACCAGAGCCTCTCTGATGATAATGGAATAGAAACGTTACTAATTTATCCAATAGCAGGTAAGTTTGTGACATTTTGTCCCTTTTCTCAAGAGTAAGTTCGATACATCAATTCACAACAAATCACATCAAAATTTGCTTCTCTTTTAGTTTGCTGACTCTTTCAATTTCAATCCTCATAAATGGCTCCTGGTCAACTTTGACTGCTCAGCAATGTGGTAAGTGTTTAGTGGCTCTATCAGTAAAAATCATATTTAATTTATCCTCTGACCCGATCTACTGTATCTCAACATGCTTTTGGTTGGCTTTGTCAGTCAACAGAGGAAACGGTCCCAGCTGCCCTTTATGTCAGCACCAGGCAAACAAAAATGTTTATGGTATATAGAGAGAAAATACAAGACAAGAGTGTATCCAAATTTACCCTGATAAACACTACCGTTTTTTAAACAAATTAATACTTTTATACAGCAAAGATGCATTTAGCTAAATCAAAGGTATAGTCATCTATAATGTTACAAAAAAAAATCTATTTTAAATAAATGCTGTTCTTTTGAATATTTCATTCATCACAGAATGAACAATGGTTCCCAAAAAGATTAAGCAGCACAGCTGTTTTTTTCTTGAGCACCAAATCAGCATATTAGAATGATTTCTGAGGGATAATGTGACACTGAAGACTGGAGTGATAATGCTTAAAATTCAGCTTTGCTATCACAGGAATTCATTATACTTTTGAATGTATGAAAGTAGAAAAAGTTATTTGAATTGTAATAATATATCACAATATTACAAAACCAACTTTTCAACGTTAGTGTATATAGTGGCCCCAAAGTTATTTCAACACTTAAGCCACAGAACTGTGTGATGTGAATAGGTCACTTCATCACATTAGAAAGAAAATAAACTGAGTGGTGTCTGCAAATCCTGAAAGCCCACCTTGACCCTGCCTTGATTAAATGGCTTGAACCTTAAAACAAATTATGCAAATCCTTTTCTAAGAACTAACTTAGCCAATGATCGTATACGTGTATTAGGTATTGTAAATACATAAAATAGATACATACATTCATATAAATGTGCTGCACATATAAAAAGGTTAATTTGTGTAGCAAAATGTGATTGTATAAACGGCATAATCTGCAAATCAATAGTCTTGATAGATAGATAGATAGATAGATAGATAGATAGATAGATAGATAGATAGATAGATAAATCACAAACAGAAAAACAGACACACAAAAACTGTAAAATAATGAATGTGAATAATAGCTTTTTTCATTGTCTCTTATTGAAGGGTACACTGTAAAAAAAAAAAAGCAGATTTTTGAGTTTTCTCAACTTGTCGTTTTAAGTTTATACAACAAAAATGTGAGAATCTCCCACAAAAATAAGTTGAGCAAACTCAAAAATCTGCTGAAGCTGGTTGCCTTAAAATTTTAAGTTGGCTCAACTCTTTTTCTTTTTTTTTTTTTTACAGTGTATGTTGTGCTAACTTTGTTTAAAAATCCAGATAAAGCATTTGCATACATTTAATGAGTTGTATATTACTTTTTGTCACCTCAGGATACACAGATTAATACCAATAGGATATTAGTTAACTATTACTGAACATTCAAATAATAATGATATATGCTGTATACACAGTAATATCATATGACTGTTGTCTCCTACACTGTGATGAAGGTGAATGTCTCTGTGCAGGGTAAAGAAAAGATCAGACATCATTGGAGCATTTAAAATGGAGCCGCTTTATCTGAAGCATGATCACCAAGAATCAGGTAACCAATCAGCACTTTACACTGCATACTTTATTTCTTATTTTATTTTGCTCACACATATTTCTGGTAGTTTAGCACTGGAAACTGTCAGTCATTATTGCAAAGAATAAACAATAATAAACTGAATAAAAGACTGAAGTGCATTAGCATGAGGTGTAAAGAGGATGACCATGATCCTCATTAATGAGACATGACGTTTTGTGCTGACATCCACTTTACGTCACATTGAAGACTCGAGCAGATTATTCACCTTAGTGCTCTGCTGTCTTCTGTAAGCCTCTGCGTGCTGGTAAACAACAGCTTTCTAGGCTGCTACACTGACCTCAAGCTGATTTAAGAGTATTTTTGCATATATTGTGCATTTGTGTGACTATTTGGCAACAATACAGTATTTCACATACATACTGTAAGATATATATATATATATGAAATACACGGTCCCTAAAAATTATTTGGACACCAAAGACACACTTAAAATGTACACACTCTAGATTAGAAGAAAAGAAGATAGAAAAGAAGAGTCTATCATCATTTGTTTGCAGATGACACTTTTTTTGATTATTTGATATCTAATTCAGTAGCAGTGATCTGATCTCCCATGTCTGTTATTTCCTCAAACATGCCTGTTGCTTGTTGGGCATTTAAACATGGCTTAACAAAGACAGTTCCTGTGGAAATGTGTCTGTGGGCAGTGTGCAGCTGTGCAGGCGATTGTAATTGTGCTGACAGCAAAACAAAAGAGCAGCCCCGTGTGTCTGTCTCTAAACCCAGTACACAACACACACATACACACACACGCACGTGCATATATGCATACACACCTTAAAGCCATTTCCATCATGAGCAACTTCCTGATTAAATTACCAACAGGCTTAGCCAGATGGAAATAAAGAACGATGTTCTTTTTATTGCTTGTTATGTAAGGAATCATTTGTGTGCTGTGTACTTGTCTCATGGTATTATTTACATCTGAGCTTGCTTTTTAGTGTGACATGATTATATATTGACATATTTTTTCTATATTCATAGGACTTGTCACTGATTATAGAGTAAGTATGCTGCATGCAATATGTGTGTGTGCAGGTGTACGTGTCTAAGATAATATTTGTTTAGCCTGCTGATGACCTTTGTTAACCTATATTAGGTTAATATCTGAATGAATAACTTGTAAAGAAGTTCTGATAATATTATTACATTATCTAGTACAGAGGTTCCCTATCTGTCGGTCACTACGAGTTATGTCGTGACGACATAGGGGATTTACTTGGGAGCCCCAATCATCTCTGATTTAAGAGAAAACGGCAATGAATATTGGCTAGTGGATTTTGCATACCTGCGCCACTCCCCGTGCACACGGGTATAAATAGGCGGCAGGTGCGTCCACTCATTAGCTTTTTGCTTCGGAGCCGAGTGGATGAGAAGAGTGCTGATCTCCACAAAAGCCTTCTTCTTTATTTTGTTCCTGGTTGGCGTCACGGTGCAGTCAGCGGAGTCCCTACCAGCAGCGATTCCCCTGGGCACTTCAACTGAGAGAGCAAATTCTAAAAGAGCAAAATCACGAACGGTCACGTCTTTTTTAAGATGTTGTTCCGTTCGTGTATTCTTGGTTGCGGTCGTTACCTATCTGCGGATGACGGACACGATCGTTGTCTTCGGTGTCTGGGTCTCCAGCACACCGAAGCTGCGTTCGTGGATGACTCATGCGCCTGTTGTGGGCGCAAGAGCATGACATCACTGCGATCTCGCCTTTCTTTTCTGAAAAGATTGGCACCCTCTGCCGCCACCCGTCCCGATCTCTCTAGCTCGAGTAGAGGATCGCCGGCTGGCACTCTGGGAGATCTGAGGGTTACAGTAAGAGCTTACTCCTCACGCAGCGAATGTCCCGTCCGGCTCCTGGGTGATTTCGCTGGTTCGTCCCACGGGGCGCCCAGCATTTCATTCGGTGGGCGCCCCGTGGTACGATGTCGATCGTAGCATCGGGGGATGGGCTTACGTCCTCTGAGGATGACGGTGCTTCGGAGCTGCCCCCTTCGGGTGTGGTCGCCGCCGCCGCACCAGACCCAGAGTTGACGGCCATGCTTGCCCGGGCAGCCGAGAGCATCGGGCTGGAGGTCAACAGACCGCCCAGTCCCGAGCCCTCTCGGCTGGATGATTGGTTTCTCGGGGCAAGGCGCGGCTCACAACCGCACCCTACTCCGGTTCCTTTTTTCCCGGAGGTGCATGAGGAGCTGACGAAGTCGTGGATGGCCCCTTTTACGGCCAGAAGCCGCTCGTCCGTCTCCTCCGTCCTTACTACCCTCGACGGCGGGGCTTCCAGGGGGTACGCGGGCATTCCCCAGGTGGAGAGAGCGGTCGCGGTGCACTTGTGCCCGCGAAACGCCGCCACTTGGAGGAATCGTCCGCGTCTCCCGTCCAAAGCCTGTAAGCTGACGGCCGCGCTCGCGGCCAAAGCTTATAGTGCGGCGGGCCATGCAGCCTCTGCCCTGCATGCCATGGCTATCCTGCAGGTTCACCAAGCCAAGGCACTCAAACAAATGCACGAGGGTAGTACCGACCCGGGGTTGATGCAGGAGCTGCGCACGGCGACTGACTTCGCTCTACGAGCGACGAAAGTCACAGCGCGGTCCCTCGGGAAGGCGATGTCCGCCATGGTGGTCCAAGAACGCCATCTCTGGCTCAACCTGGCAGAGATGAAGGATGTCGACAAAGTACGCTTTCTCGACGCCCCCATCTCCCAGTCTGGGCTGTTCGGCGACACTGTCGAGGGCTTTGCCCAGCAATTCTCGGCAGTGCAGAAGCAGACAGAGGCAATCCAGCACATCCTGCCCCGGCGTGACGCACCGTCAATCGCTGCCCCCGGGGCCAGGCCTCCGTCTGCTCGTCGCCATGGGCGCCCTCCTGCGTCCTCCAGAGCTGCTCCGCCCCGTGCTGAATCGGCACCTAGGCCGGCGCGTCGAGCCTCTCGCAGGAGTGCAGCGTCCCCCGCGTCCCAGCCGGCCCCCAAGTCACGGAAGTCGACGAGGCGGCCCTGACGCGGGCAACCCGGAGATGTTGGAGTTTGCTCTTTCCCAGGAGACGATGAGGATAGAGAATCCTGTGTTTCGTCGTTTTGTTTCTGTTCCGCCGCTGGCCCAAAGGCCGGCCAGACCCACAAAATCACAGAAAGAGCAATTTCCTTCCCCTCTGGGTTTTCAGGTCCACGGGCCGACAGTGTGCGACGCGTTGCATCGTCACTCTCGCCCGCGACCCATCTTGCCAGCGGCCAAGAGAGTGCTGTTCGGGGACGCAGTGCCTCCCCACGCACCTCTAGCCAGTCCCCTCTGGGACCCAGGGAGTTTTGCGAGGATGCCTCAGAACGCACAGCCTTCTGTAACATCCCGCTCTACTCCCCTTCGCTGCACCACCACAGGTACGTCGATCGTGCAACGGGAGCCACTTGCACTGGAGTCTACTTGATCTGGAGTCGATTCGGGGAAGCTCAGGTAGACCTGTTTGCTTCCCGCGAGTCCTCCCACTGCCAGCTGTATTACTCCCTGACCGAGGGCCCCCTCAGCATGGATGCACTGGCACACAGCTGGCCTCGGGCTCTGCGCAAGTATGTGTTTCCCCCAGTGAGCCTGCTTGCACAGACACTGTGCAAGGTCAGGGAAGACAAGGAGCAGGTCCAGCTGGTCGCGCCGTACTGGCCCACCCGGACCTGGTTTCCCGAACTCATACTCCTTGCGACAGCTCTTCCCTGGCGCATCCCTCTGAGGAAGGACCTCCTTTCTCAGGGGCTTGGCACCATATGGCACCCGCGTCCAGATCTGTGGAACCTCCACGTGTGGCTCCTGGACGGGACGCGGCAGACTTGAGCGGTCTCCCACGGACTGTGGTAGAGACCATCACTCAGGCTAGAGCTCCTTCAACAAGGCAAGCCTATGCACTGAAGTGGAGTCTGTTCGCGAACTGGTGTTCTTCTCGCCGAGAAGACCCCCAAAGATGCACGATTGGAGTAGTGCTTTCTTTCCTGCAAGAAAGGTTGGAGCGTAGGCTGTCACCCTCCACCTTGAAGGTGTATGTGGCTGCTATTGCGGCCCATCACGATGCAGTGGACGGCCTGTCCCTGGGAAAGCGAACCCTGGTGGAGTTCCTCCAGCACCCCCGGCAGTCAGACTGGGCGGAGCAGTCTGACACCAGGCCCAGTACTTTTGTTAGCTCGCCCGGGCCTCCGGTCAGCCCCTGTACTGGGCTAGGTGTCTGTATGGCTTGATTCCCTTCGGGTAATCCCATATGTGTATTCTACCACGGTAAGGTTTCCCTCACGGTAAACCCGTGTCTTCCCTTTGACAGAGACTTCTGTCAGGCCCTGCTGGCAGCTCTCCTCCCTACCCCTAGGTAGGATCTGGCCCAGGGTCCAGTCGTATGTAGTACTGCCCCAGGCCTGGGTCAGTCCATATCAGTGTCTCCACATGTTACCTCCCTTCGGGCAGGATGTGGCCTGCGTAGCGCCCTTCTCTGGAAGGCTCGTTTCCCTGTTGTTACTGCCAAGCTGTAACAACAAATAGGAAAGACTTGAAGCTATCTTTCTTTGAAGGTCGAAATCCCTTCCGACTTCTGTGGGAAAAGGAACAGCGGCTTGGCTATCTCCAGCAGCGATGTACTCAGTGGTCCCTGCGGGCACCAAGGTTAGCGAATTTGCGCTGGGGTGATGGGAAGGTTGCGACCTTTCGCATGGCATTTGTCTGTCACGCGCTCGCTTGTCAGCATCTGCATGCCACAAGGTTGTGGCGCTTTCCATAAGACCTCTATGTTGTCACGACATAACTCGTAGTGACAGACAGATAGGGAATGTCTCGGTTACGTACGTAACCCTCGTTCCCTGATGGAGGGAACGGAGACGTTATGTCCCCATGCCACAATCTTGAACCATCGCTGGTTGCCAGGGACTCGTTCTCGGCTCCTCAGCGTAAAACCTAATGAGTGGACGCACCTGCCGCCTATTTATACCCGTGTGCACGGGGAGTGGCGCAGGTATGCAAAATCCACTAGCCAATATTCATTGGAGTTTTCTCTTAAATCAGAGATGATTGGGGCTCCCAAGTAAATCCCCTATGTCGTCACGACATAACGTCTCCGTTCCCTCCATCAGGGAACGAGGGTTACGAACGTAACCGAGACGTTCAGTGACTGAAAAAAAAAAATAGATTGCAGGTCTTCTCTGATAGAGTCACTAACAGTAATGAATAATTTATCAAAATAAACTGTTATTGGAGAAAACTCTTTCCATATCTTTTGATGTTGGCATCAAAGCCCATAAATGCAATCAAAACATCAATAATCTGGCTAATTATTATAATATATATTCCAGTGTTTGTTCAGTGTGTTAGGCTGCTAAATCCTGTTGTTGTTATTTATTCATTATGCAGCATTGTTGCAATGTTTTGCTAATTATTATATTAATACATTTTGTGTTTGATCTTAATGCCGTTTATTTGTATGTCTGAGAAACACAAATATAGTACTTTAGACATCAATGAACTGTATAACTTCATCCATAGTTAGCAGTTATTTGTGCTCCGTTGTTCTTTATATAGGAATTAAATAAGTGTTTTAATGTGTATTTAAGTCTGTATAGGTGTTGAGAAAAGGAGATTGCAACCTTTCATACAGGAAATACAAACTTATGTATAATCAGAGGTGTATGTGCACTGGTTTGTGTATTTATGTGAGCACAGTTCATATGTCATATCTCATCTCATCTCCCTTCAGCACTGGCAGATCCCATTGGGTCGTAGGTTCCGTTCTCTCAAGATGTGGTTTGTGTTCCGCATGTATGGACTCAAAGGTCTCCAAGCTTACATCCGCAAGGTAACTGCCTTTAATCCATGCTGTCAATCAAGTTAGCCTTGCCAATCACATCTTATTTGGCTCCACAGTCGATTTGAAATGACGCAAATGAGTGTTTGTTTTTTCTTTTCTTCAGTATATGTTCTGGACATGTACTGGTGAAGATTCTATGTTGAGCATGCATGAGCTATTTTTAAAGTCTTTGTATGTTCTTGTTAGTAAATACTAACAAGAACATACAACATACATACTGTTACTAATACTTTACTTGTTAGTACTTTTTTCTTCAATCAGTACTTGACTCAGAGAATGACTCAGGTTTAATGGTCAGCACTCAATTGCTGACCAGACCGTAGCCATAAGGAATAACTGTCTGAGATTGAGGAAATTGTGTGGTCAGATTTGATTCCAGCAATTAGCATTGAAAAAAATGATTACTGATAAACTGAATCTATTTAGGACAATTTATTCTACACGATTAGCACATGATCATCCCTTGGTCTGGTATTTTGTTTGCTTATTTTAACCTACAGGCTGCCCTCTGTTGGTATTCTTGAAGAAGTATTTCATCCAAAGATGAAAGCTGTTATTATTCTCACCTATTATTTATTATTTACAACTCATGGTGTTCCAAACCTGTAAGCTGTTAATTAATTAATTGAATTGAATTGAATTGAATTGAATTGAATTGAATTGAATTGAATTGAATTGAATTGAATTTAATTGAATTTAATTTAACTTAACTTAATGTTTGTGTGTCTGCATTTTGTTGAAACATTTTATTTTTCTTCTTATTAGCTGCTTATTTTCATGTCTAATATGTATTGTTCATCTTGTTTTAGCATGTAACACTGGCCAAAGAGTTTGAGTCTTTGGTGAGAGCTGATCAACGTTTCGATATCTCAGCTGATGTTGTGCTGGGCCTTGTCTGCTTTAGACTCAAGGTCAGGAAAAAAAAAAAAAAAAAACTTTACAGAAACAAAAACAACTCTTCCTGTGGTTATAACTGACACTGTGAGGTATTTAACTATGGACTAAATTGCAGTATGATTTATTTAAATTTCCACTGACATGCAAAGAGAGCATCAAATATTACACAGAATGATGTTGTTAGTATTTACAACAGCAACATGGAGGAAAAAAAAAAAAACTGCTACCATAAGACATTTCATAAAACTCATTTGATTTATTGATTGATTTATTTATTTTTTTTAGGATAAATTTACCAATTATTTGCATTGTATTTAGGCAAACATAAAAAACTCTAAAGTATAAACAATATATTTAAATAAATATATTTAATTTGAGTTATTTCAGTACTAAAACTTTTTTATTTTTTTATTTTGTATTTTATTATTTCAATTAATGGCCTTTTGTTTTTAGTTTATTTTAGTTAACAATACTAATCATAATGTACATTTTATATATAACCTATTATTACATATAGCCCTGATATTATGCTGCTTGATTTACTTAAACTCAGTCCAAATAGTCAATTATAAAGCAGTGGACTTGCTTTGAGTCAAGTGTCTTTGTTAGCACATTTTTTAGATCAGTGAGCAGCTACAAAATATCCTTACTGAGCTGTGTGTTAAACCCTGCAGGGCTCCAATGAATTAAATGAAACTCTGTTGAAGAGGATCAACAGCGCACGTAAGATCCATCTGGTACCATGCCAACTGGCAGGCGAGTTCGTTCTGCGGTTTGCCGTGTGCGCCCGCACTACTGAGTCACGGCATGTTCAGGAGGCCTGGAGCCACATCAGCCACCTGGCATCAGAGCTGCTTCAGGAACTGCCCCACTGACCACTGTGGTGGGCATCACATGGGTGATCTGTACCACGTCTGCTATCCACACTGTCTTACTTTCACTCTACTGCTGCGATTCTTTCTGCTATTTATTGTCAAAATGTGTGTATGTGAGTGCATGTTTGTCACAAAGGTGTCCACCAAGAGCGCAGAGCGTGTGTCTACATGTGTATCATTGTGAGCTTGATCATACGTGTCCTCTGCTGTGAGCAGTGCTTTTCTTTTTTTTTTCATAAAAATTTTTTACTGTTGTATACTTGTGTACTTGAAAATGTCTATATTGAAAATGAAATGTTTTGTAAGATATTCAGAGAATGTTTTCTCTGAATAAGTGTATTGATGAAGTCAAAATGCATTGTCCTTTACTTTTTTTTACTATAGCTTTGCTCACTCGTGCTGCATTTTCATAAAGCAAAATCAAATATTGAGCCTAATTCCTCTTTTCTTTCTAGCTTTCTAAAAGCTTTGTTCTTGACTCAGCGCAGCTGCTGTGATGAGATACCTCACCAATATTCTTTGACAGCTGTTGTGCCCAAATAGTTAAAAAGATTAAACAGTAGTGTGTGTATGTATTAACATTGACAATAAAGTGCATTTCTCCCAAACTGTTGCATGTGAATTGTATATTAGAGTGTGTGGCAGATTACAGTTTGTTAATTCACTATGAGTATCCATAATCTTCTACAATCCAGGTATAGGATTTTTCTGCTGAAAAACACCATCTGCAGTACCTGCGCTGAGAGCACTGCCACCTACCAGTCTCCTGTATTTCTCCCGCAGTAATCTAAAATACCTTATACAGTAAACAAGTACTTATAATTCATTTGTAAAATATTATTTTATAGTTTAAATGGATTGTTAATTAATTGTTCTTAATAAAATAATAAATTACAAAATTAATAGTTAATTAGTAGTTAAGTAATAGTCCCTATATTCTAATTATATATTTAATATATTTATACAAATAGCTGTAAATGTATAATAATGTACATTTTAGTTTATCCATATTGTACTTTTCAAGTTTTGTGTACCTGTTAATGTAATGTCTGAATATATATGCATAAATTATGAGACCAGTCCTTTTTTTAAACTAGTGGTAAAGATATTTATCGTTCTTGAAAACATTAACAATGATTAATTAATAGTATAAAGTGATGTATTTTCTGTATAAAGTGAATTGATATACACATGTATGCCTAATTGATGTATTTAGGGATGCTTACTGTTAGTAAAAGGTAGGTATAAAGTATATATATACTACACACACACACACACACACACACAGGTTTTCCTATCATTATGGTGACATTCCATAGGAGTAATGGGTTTTATACTGTCTCCCCCTACACTAATCCTACTCCTATACTTACCCTTATGAAAATGATTTTTTTTTCTCATTGGACCCAAAAAAAGACAATGATTTCAGATATTGCCATGTTTGTGGGGACATTTTGTCCCCATAAAATAGGGTTTACCTGAACCACACACACACACACACACACCCTTACAAAATAGTGGTTATCATCTTCGATAAATCACTTTTAGTGTAAAAATAATTCAGTGCTTTTTATTATCCCTAAATTTCAATCACGTTCTATAGAAACTAAATATCTATTGAATCTATATCTATAAATGCACAAAATGATTAACCGATTAACCATTAAGATGAGTTAGATTAAATAATAGACAAATGTATTAAACTGAATGAGAAGTCATGCTAATGAAAAGTTTGATAGTAATAGCTTTATGAAAGGAAGTTGCTGCGAATGAAACATTTATATAGATGAAATACTTATTTTGTGTAGTGAAAAGGATATTTTGTGATTTTGTGTATTGTACTAACAATTGAAAATATGCTTAAACGTTTGAAAAAAGTGCACTTTTGATGATCTGTTGTGATATTAGTACTAAGAATTTTGAAAATTTACCAATTGCTTGGGAAAACTGTGCCAAAGCAATTAAAAAAACTGTAGTCATGAAATTTGATTTAATTTTCACTAAAGTCACAAATATTAACAAACACAATATTTAGTCTTTATTATAAGTTGATAAAACAAACAATCTTCATCTTTCATAACTTTAATGAGCACACTCCTTAAACATACAAAGTGATGGTGTAAGGAAACACTAGGCTTCCCTTACCAAAAAGTAGTATATTTTATTAAGTATACTTAAGTAAAGTTCAAGTATATTTTTAAGTATACTTTTTGTAGTAAGTATACAAATATCAGTGTACTAGTAGTATACTCATAAGTGTACTATTTCAATACTCCTTGGGACTAAATTGGCCCACTTTCTAGTATATAAAATATACTTAAATATACTTTAAGTATACCAGTAGTAAACTTTGAGTACACAACTAGTTTAAATCAAAGTTTTTAGCTTGTACTGCAAATATACTAAAAGTGAACTTATAGGTATACAGATAGTTTACTAATTAAATACTTGTAGTAGCATTTTTAGTATACTTTGAAGTATAGTCTCAGTAAACTACTAGTTTGGTAGTTTTATACTGCAATTATACTCATAAGTTTTCTTTAAGTGAACTTTACATCATACTTTAAGTAAACTACTATGTCCCTATTTATTAATTTGTATATATTTTGTTATATGAATATCTGAATATACAAAACATCAAAAGAAAAAACAGGGTATCTGCTTGCAAGCAAAAACATTTTATTCTAGCTTCATGCATTCTTTTTTAAAACACTTGAATGTGGGCAAGTTTCATAAATAAAAAAATAAAGAAATAAACAACATTTTGAACAAAAAGCTGAAAAAAGACTATGAATTGGATTCAGAATGATAATCAAAACGTAGATGGAGTCGATCAACACCCCAAAGCTTGACAGTCATTATTACCTCTTCACTGGTCGACATTTTATTCCATAACGTTACACAGTTTTGATGCTGTTTTATGTCTGATGATCCTGTGGAAGCATCTGTTGTTTCGGTTTCTTATTCACTTGTGTGGGTTTTTTTTGGGGGGGGGGGGGGTGGATTCTGTAAAGAAGATGTGTACTAGCGCCCCCTACCATATAACAATGAAAACACGGATTCTAGGACCACAAGTATAGCTCAAATATATTTTGACTTTTTCTAAGTATAAGTCAAGTACTTAAATGTAATTTTAAGTATATTTCTGAGCAGTACATAAGAAGTAGACTAAAAGTATACTTTCCTATTATTATTTTTTAAAGTTTAAAAGAAGTATACTAATAGCACACTTAAATAAACTTCTTTTTCGTAAGGGTTCTGATGTCACTAAATGACAACTGGAGTCAGATGTTAGCAAACCAGTAGTCCAGTCAATGAAACAAGAATAAAGGTGTGGTTTACATTTACATTTACATTTAATCATTTAGCAGACGCTTTTATCCAAAGCGACGTACAAATGAGAACAATAGAAGCAATCAGACCATCGAGAGTGCAGCAGTATACAAGTGCCATGAGAAGTCTCAGTTAGTCCAGCACAGTAGACGTAGCTAGTTTTTTTTTTTTTTTTTAAGACAGACAGACATAATAGGTAAGTGTTAGTATTAGTTGGTCAGGTGCTGGCGAAAAAGATGTGTCTTTAGATGATTTTTGAAAATGGCTAAAGACTCAGCTTTACAAATTGAGATCGGGAGGTCATTCCACCAGATGGGCACAGTCCAGGAGAGAGATTTGGTACCTCTTTGTGATGGCACCACAAGGCGTCGTTCACTTGCAGAACGCAAGCTTCTGGAGGGTGCATAAGTTTGAACTAGTGAGTTTAGATATATTGGTGCAGTGCTAGTTGTCGTCTTGTAGGCAAACATCAGTACCTTGAATTTGATGCGAGCGGCTATTGGTAGCCAGTGCAACCTGATGAAGAAAGGGGTAACGTGAGCCTTCCTCGGTTCATTAAAGACCACTCTGGCTGCTGCATTCTGGATCAGTTGTAGAGGCTTGATAATATTTGCGGGAAGGCCTGCCAGGAGCGCGTTACAATAGTCTAGTCTGGACAGAACAAGAGCTTGGACAAGGAGTTGTGCAGCTTGCTCAGACAGGAAGGGTCTAATCTTCCTAATGTTGTATAAGGCAAATCTGCAGGACCGGGCCGTTGTAGCAATATGGTCTGTGAAGCTTAACTGATCATCTATCACAACTCCAAGGTTCCTGGCTGTCCTGGAAGGAGTTATGGTTGACGAACCCAGCTGTATAGAGAAGTTGTGGTGGAGTGATGGGTTGGCTGAAACCACGAGCAGTTCTGTCTTGGCAAGGTTGAGCTGAAGGTGATGGTCTTTCATCCAGCTAGAGATGTCACTCAGACAAGCTGCAATGCGAGCAGCTACCGTCGGATCATCTGGCAGGAATGAGAGGTAGAGTTAAGTGTCATCATCATAGCAGTGGTAAGAAAAGCCATGCTTCTGAATGACCGATCCTAATGACGACATGTAGATGGAGAAAAGAAGTGGTCCAAGCACTGAGCCTTGAGGAACCCCAGTAGCCAGAAGTTGTGATTTTGAAACCTCACCCCTCCAAGACACCCTGAAGGACCTATCTGAGAGGTAAGACTCGAACCACAGGAGCGCGGTTCCTGAGATGCCCATCTTTCTGAGAGTGGACAGGAGGATCTGATGGTTAACTGTGTCAAAAGCAGCAGACAGGTCCAGTAAGATGAGTACAGAGGATTTGGAAGCCGCTCTTGCCAGTCTCAGGGCTTCTGTAAAAGAGAGTAGGGCAGTCTCAGTAGAGTGCCCGCTACTGAAGCCAGATTGGTTGTCGTCCAGAAGATTGTTCTGTGCAAGAAACAAAGAGAGTTGGTTGAACACAACTCGCTCAAGTGTCTTTGCAATGAATGGAAGAAGGGATACCGGTCTGTAGTGTTCTAAAAGTGCTGGATTTAGAGAGGGTTTTTTAAGCAGTGGGGTTACCCGAGCCTGCTTAAATGCTGTGGGAAATGTACCAGAGTGAAGAGAGGTGTTGATAATGTGAGTAAGCGCAGGTATGACTGAAGAAGAAATGGCCTGAAGGAGGTGAGTGGGGATAGGATCTAGCGGACAGGTAGTGGGATGATTGGAAAGGATGAGTTTGGAGACCTCCGCCTCCGAGAGAGGAGATAAGGAGGTGAGAGAGTGTGTATTTGTCGGTAAGAAGTTATCAGTTTGTGGTGGGAGGAATTGGTCACTGATGGTTCTTGTTTTATTTGTAAAGAAAATTGCAAAGTCATCAGCTGTAAGAGTTGATGAAGGAGGAGGGGGAGGAGGACAGAGAAGAGAAGAGAAAGTTTTGAAAAGTGTGCGAGAGTCTGAACAGTTGTTGATTTTGTTGTGGTAGTATGTCGTTTTAGCAATGGAGATATTTGCAGAGAAGGAAGAGAGGAGTGACTGATACGCACTAAGGTCAGTAGAGTTTTTAGATTTGTGCCACTTCCTCTCTGCAGCCCTTAGTTTAGCGCGATGTTCACGGAGAACATCAGACAGCCAGGGGGCAGAGGGGGTAGTGCGTGCTGGTCTGGATGAAAGGGGGCAAAAGTTGTTTAGAGTTTTAGAGTTAAATTGAGTTATATAAACAGCCAAACAGTGTCAGTGTGCTATTCACAAGCAGCATTAGCTGATGTGAGCCATGCCTCGCAAAAATGAGATCTCAGAAGACGCACGATCAAGAGTTTATTATATGTTTGTGGATGCCCAGCCAAGATCTTTCCAAAGGCACAACTGAGAATGCTCAATGAAGTGAAAAAGAACCCTAGAGCAGGGGTCTTCAACTAAAACAGCTTGAGGTCCAGTAATGAACCCTCCCCACCATCCGAGGTCCGGACAATATATAAAAAAAACAATTGATGGTTTTTGCCAGGCCAGGGTATCTACAGGATGTTTAAGCTTAAATTCAAGACTTTTAAAGACCTTTTTTAAGACCTGCACAAACAAAACAAAAAATGAAATGACTGTAAAAAGCATGATTTACAGTTCAGATGCAGGTTTACACAAAAACAATCAAGTATTAAATTAATTAAATAACATATAAATATATTTTACTGCCTTAATTGTTTACATTTTATAACACATTATCTTCTTGTCGATCCACCAGTTCACATTTACAACTCTGCGTGTTTGCTGCTTAAAAACATGGGTTGATTTTCACATTGACCTTTGACAACAGCAGACGTACGGGCTGATTGAAAATGGAAAATCATTCTCTTCCAGCAGGTGGCGCTTTCGGAATGGCAGTACACAAAGCCCAACAGACAGACTCCACAAAGCAGCAAAGCAGATGACTTTGAAACGTGCAGCGCTCATATTTATTCAATGAATAACCTTTTTAAGTTTAATTGCAATTCTTGTGTTTCAGTCCCCACATTTAAGACCTCCTGAAATCAAGATATTAACCAGCTTCTATGAATCAATGAAGTCTTTAGCTGTTACTCTAGGGCAGGGGTCTTCAACTAAAACGGCTTGAGATCCAGTAATGAACCCTCCCCACCATCCGAGGTCCGGACAATATATAAAAAAAACAATTGATGGTTTTTGCCAGGCCAGGGTATCTACAGGATGTTTAAGCTTAAATTCAAAATGTCTTGTGGACAAATAGAATTGTTTGGGAAGAACATGCAGTGCTATTTATGGCGTAAAAATTAAAAAAGCGTACCAACATGAAAACATCATCCCACCAGTGAATTATGGTGGAGGGAACATCGTGTTTTGGGGCTGCTTTGCTGCCTCTGGACCTGGACCGTTTGCCATTGTGGAGGGAGAAATTAATTCCCAAGTTTATCACACTGATAAAAATGATTTTGTGGTGAAGTAAATACTACAGAAAAACAAATGTAATTTCTACATTAAATAATTTAATTCAGGCAAGAATTTAAATAAAAGAGTAAATTCAATATTAGTACTCAATTTAAGCTTGTATAATTTAAAGTTTGAACTTATAAGTATATTTTACTTGGAATTGTTTCTTATTTTTACAAATATTGTTTAAGTAAATATCAACGTCATGATCCCGTTGTTCCCATCATGCACTTGGGCATTAATAAGGTAATTTTTTTTTTGCTGTTTTCGAGATGTATTTCCACTGTTTTGTGGTTGCTTTTGTTGTTAGGTTAAGTAACTTGCTGTTTTGTGACATCTGGAGTTCATTTTTTACTCAAAATGATCCATTCATACTCAAACACTATTCACTGATTGTCACCGTCATTGTGTATGATGTACCAAGTATTCAGGTCTCTGGGTTCAATCAGTTAACAACTATATTGAATCAACGTATTACCTTAAAATGAATAACGAGCAGTCTACTTGCTTACATACGTGCTTGTAACTTATCCACATGCTATATAGGCTTTTTAAAAAAATTTCAGTACTATATTGTTTGAGTAAAGTTTACAAACTGTGAAATGTACTTGAGTATTGTAGGGTAAACTTAAAACAATTAAGTAGAAATTACTCATCAAACTCTACCTGGTCACGTTAAATTTACTTATTTCCTTTACTAATTTTAGATAACTTAGTTAAGTAGATTTTACTTAATTTTTCTTTTGCAAGTTTTTGCACGAATATTTTTTAAGTAAAATTTAAATAAGGAATTAAGTAAATTTAACTTCTTATTTTTTTCAGTGCAGGATATCCTACAGGATAATCGGAAGGTGCCTGTCTACAAGCTGAAGCTCAGAAGAAGCTGGGTGATGCAGCAGGATAATAATCCTAAACACTGGCTTCTGAGACATAAAATCCAGTTTTTGGAGTGGCCCAGTCAAGCCTAGACCTCAATGCTGTGCTAAGAATATGGCTGAACTGAAACAGTTCTGTAAGGAAAATGGTCCAAAATTTCTCCTGGACGTTGTGCATGTCTATTACACAGCAACAGGAAGCGCTGCTTGAGGTTATTGCTGCCAAAGGTGGTTCAACCAGTTATTAAAGCACCGTTTCATTTACTTTTTCCACCATCACTTTGTATGTTTAATGGGTGTGTTCAATAAAGACATGAAAGATCATGACTGTTTGTGTTTTATTATCTTAGAAATATTGTGTTTGTTGATATTTGTGACTTTGGTGTAGATTGAATCACATTCCATGACCAATTTAAGCAGAAAACCAGGAAATTGAAAAGAGTTCCCTTACTTTATCTTGCAACTATACTTGCAAATATAAAAATAAAAAAAATAAAAAATACTTAAAGTAGTGTGGAAGTGATGAGTTTGTTTTGTTGCAGTGACTAGTAAAACCCAGCAGATGGCAATATGGCTTCAATATCATTGTGACTTTCTTGCTGCAGTTGACTGTCATGGAGCAGCAGTGGAGATATATTATAGAAATGCGTTAGATATCAAATATAATACACAGTGAATGGGTTTCCCACAATGTTGCAAAGCACACTTTTAAGAATTTTGTACAGTATGTTATTTTAAAACAGAGCAACATCACTGGAAGCTCAAGGTGCTGAAAAACAAAAGCTCAAAACTCACAAACTCATTAAACATGACAACTGCATGTTATCTTGTTGAGGCACAAAGGGTTGATACTTAATGTATATGAAATAATATATCTTTGGCAAGATAAGATTTAAAAATGTTTAATGTTATCTACATGAATCCTGAGAATAGCCCAAGACAGATGAATGCAAATGATGTAATGTGATTACACACTTTGTCTTTTTGTTGGAAACATAACAGATGCACACAGAAAAGCATTACAATAATATCCCCTGCTGCATCTGGATTATAATGATCTATTCTACAAATATCTCCATATACAGACATTTTAGTGCATTCAGATAATTGGTTTCGAGGTCTAAATACTGTACAACAGCTTTTTGTGACCTCTATTACAAAAACAAGGAGAAGGAAATAGGAGGTGTCGCTTATTTAGCAGATACTCATTCAAATGTCTGATAATTTGTTTTATTCATTTGTCTGTTTGTTTTAAACTGAAAAACTCAGCTGTTAATTTAAATGTAACATTTTCGGATGCTACAGTGCTCATCTATGGTCATGTGATTATTCATGAGACTTATGTGGCCTTATTAACTGGAAAAATAACAGAATGGAAACTAACAGCAAGGAAATTAATAAGTAAAAGGATATGTAACACAATGAAATCTGACAGAATGGAATTAAGAACAAAAGTTCAATGATAGACAGCTTACATTAGGATGTCGACTTGTTAATTTTAATATTTTTTAACCATCCTTTGAAATCCTCTGGAGATCATTACAGAAGACTAATAAGAAAACTGAATTAGGACACACAACGAAAACAAACAGAACAAAAAAATATCCATCCATCCACTGGTTGCACAGTTGCTTTGTTTCTGTGTATGCATGTTGTTGGGTGTGTTATCGTATCCGCCACTCATACAGTTGTTTTATTAGGTGCGCATATATTGTGTGTTTATCTCAAGTGTTGATTGACTAGTAAATGGGCTGTATGGAGAGCTGTCACACAGTACTGATGATCTCTGCTGTGTCTGGTCTTCTGTTATTAAACAGAGATGCTGTGAAAACATGTTGACATATGAAATACTCCTGTCATCATCATAATTCATGTTTAATTTGATATCATTCAGTTGATTTACTGTAAATGCATTCCATTTTATAAAGGATCTACATAATGTGAAAAACAGCGGTGTTGTAGATTGCATATTTTTCCGTTGACAGAGAACTTTGTTGGGAAATGTTCTCAATAGATGTACAATTGTATCTTGTGCATTAAAGTATTAATATCCCCATAATAAAAAAATGAAGAATGTTAATAATTGTTCACAAAGCATACAATGAACAAGAGTTGGCAAACTCCAAAAATAGCCAAAAAAAGAACAAAAGTAAAATATCCCCCCCCCCCCCATATATGCAGCTTTGTGAGAGAACATTTTATGTTTTTTTTTCCTCTCTGAAAATTCAATCAAATCAAATTTTCACAAGGAGGCATAGAGGATAATACATTATCTATTAGCATTTCCAAACTTGCATAATGGGATAAGTGCATGGTGGAAAGTGAGAGGAACTAGGAAGAAAAAAACAACAACAATAAAATAGAAGAACAAGCATACAGGCAGACAGATCAAAACAAGATATCACTGGATGTAAAGTGTTCATGTAAAATGTACATGAGAATCAATCAATCAATCTACTGGGTGTGTCAGTTGACTGAGTCCTGTAGATGAACATGCCTATTTATTTGCTGATGGGACTGACGCCACCCCTCGAGGCACTGTGCCACCAGGACCATCACTGATTTCAATGAAGAGAGAAAACAGTAACAATCGAGCATTGCCATGGCATATTCAAGGAACAAGGATTATAGACACTATATGGACAAAAGTCCAATGTTTCACTGTTTCAATCAGACCCTTTGCCACATGTATAAAATCAATCACATAGCAATGCGGTCTGTATTTATAAACACTTGTGAAAAAAGGGTTGTTCTGAAGAGCTTAGTGAATTCAAGCGTGGTACTGTGATAGGATGCCAACATTGCAATAAGTCAATTCATGAAATTTCATCCCTGCTAGATATTCCACAGTCAAATGTAAGTGGTATTACTGTAAAGTGGAAGATTTTAGGAACAGCAGAAACTCAGCCACCAAATTCTGAGGTCTGAGGAGTATGGTGTGTAAAAGTGACCAACGCTCTATTGATTCCAAAGTGAACAGTTCCAAACTCCCACAAGCACTGATACCAGCTCAAGACCTTTTTGGTGGGAAAAAGAAAGTACTTGCTATGAAAGCTTCATAGCAAGTACAATGCCAAGCGGCGGATGGAGTAGTGTGAAGCACATTGCCACTGGACTCTGCTGATGGGTGAAATATTTTGGTAATACTTTAGAATAGGGAACACTTATTCACTATTAACTATGACTTTTCCCTCAATACATTCCTAATTTGCTGCTTATTAATAGTTAGTGCAGTAGTTGTTAAGTTTAGGTATTGGGTAGGATTAGGGATGTAGAATAATAAGGCATTAATATGTGCTTAATTTGTACTAATAAATGGCTAATATTCATGGCTATATAATATGCATGCTATTGAGCAACTAGTTAAGAGACTCTAAAATAAAGTGTTACCAATATTTTTAATACAATTGACTTTGTATTTTATCCCGTGCGAATAGACCAGCTGTAAATATGTACGTGAATATTCCGTAATTTCCAATTTAAAAGTAGTTTTCCGCGTTTTTTCCACGCTTGAAGAAACATTCAGTTGCATTCTAGGCGGTGGGTAGCCTGACTACATCAGACTTCGTACTTCCGCTCAATTTCAGTTCGCTTCTGTACTCAGTCTGATATAGCAAACCAGCTCCCAGATTATCTCCAGCTCCAAACCAGCCGTCCAACCAACGAACAGAGGGCGGGCTGAGAGCCGTGACGTAGACGCTAAGCGCTGAATTTAAGATTGTAGTTTAGGTTTAGGTGAGGGAAATCTAAAACGACAGCGGACATGGAGACACGGGATGCTATTCCCTCTGTTGTGAAGAATATTCCCGGTATTTGCCAACTGAAGCCCGAACAAGAAAAGAAGAGTGTTTGGTTCACATTTTGAATGGAGGTGATGTTGTGGCCCTACTCCCGACAGGTTTTGGGAAAAGTTTAATGAATTTAATTTACCGTGGATGCGTAGATTTACTTCACATAAACTGCAAAAGTCGTTCACAGCCATCTTCACTCCGGTATTTCGCTCAATGGTTTTGTTTTCGCCGCATACTTGTGTTTACAGCGGAAGTTTGAGGTGGCTGAGCTGGCGCATAACATACGTTATAATCAAACATTATGTGATTGGCTTGCAGGTACACCAAAGATTTTAAACTTCAGACAAGCGTGCAATGTTTTCTGCATATGACAATGCATACCATTCAGATCAAAAAGAAGGTCGAAAGCACTTGTTAGAGGCACAAAACTTCTTTAGGTAAGTGTCTATTGCAAACAGAATCCAATCATAATTTAATTAATAAATCGATGGATGAAGCATGCACATGACGACAGGGAGGTGACGGCAGTGCGTAAATCGAGTTACTCCTCCCACTTCTGGTAGTTTTACTGAGATTTGACAGGGGGGGCCTGGTGGCAGGGTCAAAAATGAGGCACAAACAACAGTTATAGCTTCAATTCCCTAGGGGCTTTTATTGTGTACTGAACAGTGTAAACTCCATTGTGCATAGGTGGTGTGAGAAAGCCCCATTGTTTCCAGCGTCTGTGGTGAGTTTGGATAGCAAGCATAGTGGTTTTCTCAATGCCTTTGAAAAGGAGAGATAGAGAAAAATTTGTCTTGCATTCTCTTTGTGGCCTTCTTCCATAGTCTGTATTGTGTGACCTTTTTATCAGACTGTTGTGATTGTGGTCAGGTGGTTCCTCGTTTGCATTTCCTCTGCCCCCATAAGTGCATATCCATCATCTGCTGAAAGGTGGTGGATGTCCCATGCAGGCTAAAAGAAAGGGCTGGGTATTGCCAGTGCCCACTATGGGTATTGTAGGCTATATTCTCTTGTGCCGACAGAGTCAGGTTGACCTGCCAGTATCCCTTGGTAAGATTCAAAGTGGAGATGAACTGGGCCATTCATTAAGCTCATCCACACAGAACATGGGATACCCTTTGAAGGTGGAGACCTCATTCAGTTTCTTCAAGTTATTACAGAACCAAAAGGGGCCATCAGGGTTAGGATGAACCATTAGGATGAACCATGAACCATTACGATGGGGATGATCCACCAAGGCCTGTCAGACTCTTTGATGATTCCAAGCTTGAATATTTTCGGAACTTCCTCCTCAATAGCCTGTCTTCAAGTTTTTGATACCCTGTCGGGCCACTCTGGGATGCTCTGCGGCTGAAGCCTGCATCATAACACTCTGATTGGTCAAATGATCTCTTGGGTCCACCTGAGGTGAGTTGGTCAACGGAGATTGTGTTGTGGGAAGAGAGTGTTCCCACAACACAGTGTTTTGTGTCTTTAACCACAACCTGATATTAAAAAAAAAAAAAAATGTTTTGTGCCTATTTGTGAAGCAGACTGGCCTGGACGGAGTGCTGAAGTGACTAAACAACAGGGGCAATCTGTACTACAGAATGATCATTTTGTCTCAGCAATGTTGCATTGTTGTAGTTGTAGGGATATCAGATGTTAGCCTAACACGGGGCACCACTAAATGCAGTGATTTTAGATTTAAGTAGCACCACCAGTGTAATGGCTTTGGGCTTAAATATTAATATTAATATTTAATTTTGGTCATACTATTTTACAGGGCACCAGTCAAGGAATTGCACCTTGACAATAAAGAACAATCATGGAATATTGTTGAATAAATAAGAATTACATTTAAATTATAGGAAGTTGTAGTCTGACCAATCTGAAGGATTTGTGAGAAGTCGTTAACTTGTAGAGCTTCCCTGAGAAGGCAGGGTTTGCAAGTTGGCACCTTTCAGATCCAGCATTCTGATTGGCTGATGCTGTCAGAGGTGGGCACAGAATGGCCTCTCTGATATGAGGTCTATTTGCATAGCTTAAAGTCCAAGTTCAGAACAATGTCTTTAAAGTTTTTCCTATGCATTATTCACTTTCCAAACCAAGATTACCCTACACATTGTGCTGAAAATATGAAGACCAAACATCAATGGGTAATGCTGAGCACTGACCCCTGCATTCATATATACAGTATATACCTTAAAAGGTAATGTTGCATACCTTGTTGTATCACACACAGCACTCATTAGGTATATGCAGTTCTGTAAATTGACATGAGGAAGGTTTAGTGAGTTTTGTGTCCTTTTTGTGTGAATACATGTGAAAATGTAGTTTTCCTTTGTGGCTTTGCCCACATGGCAAAACTTTGAGGGGGATTTATGATTGTTCACACTTTGATAAGAGTAAGGGAGAACAAAGCAGTTCCTGGGTGGGGGTTACATTATGATAATGTTAACTCCCCTCTCCACAAGGTAAAACCGGTTTGATCAGTCTGAGCAACCTGGGGCCAGTTGCATAAACTTAGCCACCATGTTAAGACTGTGTCTTAAGAACTAGTTTGACCAACTAGCAGTTGCCAAGGGGTAATCAATCTTACTTTTCCAATACAAATAAGACCAATCTACCTTTTCATAACTGAATTAAAAAAGTTATGACCAGTCTTCAAAAAAAAATGGGCCGACGCACTGAAGGGGCCGACAGAATTTTTTTATTTATTTTTTTGCCAAGGACCATCACGCAGGGACTACAAGCAGCCAGTGGTCCATTGGTTTGTCTCCTGTATTGACAGCGTAAACCACCCAATCACAATGCGCTATAGATGGAGCCATGAAGTGTTTTGCTCCGCCTATATTAAGAACGCTTCACCCCAACTTCTTCCTCGTCGGCTTTTCCCACGTTTTCACAGCAGCTTTATCAAGAACAGGCTTGCTCTGCGTGTGTTCATAGAGGCTTTCATGCACTGAAAAAAATTTGGAGTAGGATTTACTTGAAAAAGTTAGGAAAGTTTTTCACTTAGAAAATGTGAGTAATTTCAATAGAATTCCCAAGTAAAAACTAAACACAAAGAACTGTAGCTTTAATTAGAAAATCTTAAGTAAAGTTTACTTGGAATTTCCCAGTAAATTGTATTGACTGTTTGTTTATATATTTTACTACACAATAATCCTAGTTATCTTATTTAAAATTACCAAAGAAAATAAGTAAATTTAACATTGCCAGTTGGAGTTTGATGAGTAATTTCTACGTAATTATTTTAAGTTAAATCGGCCATTTTCAAGTACATTTCACTTAGTCACTGTTTATAAACTTTACTCAAACAACATAGCACTAAATATAACCACGCTATTAAAGCATGTGGTTAATTTACGCACATATAAATAAACAAGTAGACAGCTTGTTATCCTTTCTAAGATAAAATGTCCACTCAATAGAATTATTACCCAAATGAACTCAGAGACATCAATACCTGGTACACCATACACAATGATGGTAACAATCAGTGGTTATTGTTTGAGTATGAATGGGTCATTTTGAGTAGAAAATTAACTCCATATGTCACAAAATAGTAAGTTACTAAACCTAACCTCAAAAGCTACCATAAAACAGTGTCAATACAACTCAAAAACAGTGAAAAGTTTAACCTTTTTAATTATTCATGCCCCAGTGCATGATGGGAAAAACGGTATCATAACTTTGGTATTTACTTAAAGAATCCTTGTAAACATAACAAACAATTTCAGGTAAAATATACTTATAAGTTCAAATTTAAATTTCTACAAGCATAAATTGAGTACTAATATAGATTTTACTCCTTTTTTTTAAATTCTTGCCTGAACTAAATAATTTCATGTAGAAATTACATTTGTTTTTATGTAGTATTTACTTCAGCACAAAATCATTTTTATCAGTGTGGGCCAATGCAAATAAATCTAGATTTAAATTCGAAAAGACACGATATTGTCAGACCTGATGTTTTTTTACTATCCAAAACAACTAGATGCAATGATACATATCTACACTACCAGTCAAAAGTTATTGAACAGTAAGATTTTGAATGTTTTTTTAAAGAATTCTCCTCTGCTCACCAAGCCTGCATTTATTTTATCCAAAATACAGCAAAAGCAGTAATATTGTGAAATATTTTTACTATTTAAAATAACTGCTTTCTATTTTAATATATTTTAAAATGTATTTTATTCCTGTGATCAAAGATGAATTTTCAGCATCATTACTCCAGTCTTCAGTGTCACACGATCCTTCAGAAACCATTATAATATGCTGATTTGCTGCTCAATAAATATTTATTATTATTAATGGATTCTTTGATGAATAGAAAGATCCAAAGATCAGCATTTATCTGAAATAAAAAAAAGCTTTTGTAACATTATACAATACACCATTTAAAAGATTGGAGTCAGTATAATTTTTGTTTTGTTTTTTGGGAAAGAAATTATGGAAATTAATACTTTTATTTAGCAAGGATGCTTTAAATTGATCAAAAATGACGATAAAGACATTTATAATGTTACAAAAGATTTCTATTTCAGATAAATGCTGTTCTTTTGAACTTTCTATTCATTAAAGAATCCTTGTAAACATAACAAACAATTTCAGGTAAAATATACTTATAAGTTCAAATTTAAATTTCTACAAGCATAAATTGAGTACTAATATAGATTTTACTCCTTTTTTAAATTCTTGCCTGAACTAAATAATTTCATGTAGAAATTACATTTGTTTTATGTAGTATTTACTTCAGCACAAAATCATTTTTATCAGTGTGGGCCAATGCAAATAAATCTAGATTTAAATTCGAAAAGACACGATATTGTCAGACCTGATGTTTTTTTACTATCCAAAACAACTAGATGCAATGATACATATCTACACTACCAGTCAAAAGTTATTGAACAGTAAGATTTTGAATGTTTTTTTAAAGAATTCTCCTCTGCTCACCAAGCCTGCATTTATTTTATCCAAAATACAGCAAAAGCAGTAATATTGTGAAATATTTTTACTATTTAAAATAACTGCTTTCTATTTTAATATATTTTAAAATGTATTTTATTCCTGTGATCAAAGATGAATTTTCAGCATCATTACTCCAGTCTTCAGTGTCACACGATCCTTCAGAAACCATTATAATATGCTGATTTGCTGCTCAAGAAATATTTATTATTATTAATGGATTCTTTGATGAATAGAAAGATCCAAAGATCAGCATTTATCTGAAATAAAAAAAAGCTTTTGTAACATTATACAATACACCATTTAAAAGATTGGAGTCAGTATAATTTTTGTTTTGTTTTTTGGGAAAGAAATTATGGAAATTAATACTTTTATTTAGCAAGGATGCTTTAAATTGATCAAAAATGACGATAAAGACATTTATAATGTTACAAAAGATTTCTATTTCAGATAAATGCTGTTCTTTTGAACTTTCTATTCATCAAAGAAACCTGAAAAAAAATATACTCAGCCGTTTTCAACATAATAATAATAATAATAATAATAATAATAATAATAAATGTAGCCTATTTTGAGCAGCAAATCAGAATATTTGAATCATGTGACTGGAGTAATGATGCTGAAAATTCAGCTTTGATCACAGGAATAAATTACATTTTAAAATATATTCAAATAGAAAACAGTTATTTTAAATAGAAAAAATAATTCACAATATTACTGTTTTTGCTGTATTTTGGATCAAATAAATGCAGACTTGGTTAGCAGAAGAGACTTAAATAATGAAAAATCTTACTGTTCAAAAACTTTTGAATGGTAGTGTATATCATATATATATATGGTGGTGGGCCACCAGGACCAAAAAATGCCAGGGCCGATTTTTTGTCCCAGTCCTGGTCACAGGTATTTATTACAAAAACTGACCATAAACAAGCAGTATAAAAGCGTTACAAACAAGCCATGTTGCATTCCAAGTCTTCTGAAGCCATACGAAATCTTTACGCGAAGAAGAGAGTAAAACACAAGGTTTTAATCGCTGAAAATGATCCCCGCTCCGTTAACGCGCTCACATCTCATTCAAAAAGATACTCCCGTCCGTAGCATGACGCAATCGGTCATGAGACACACAATAATCAATGGCATTTCACAACCAAAGCTGACGTAAGCTTCTTCTGCGGCATTTTTTGAATTCGCGCACAGTCAGAGACTGCAGCACACAGGATGAGCTTAACGGCGGACGGAGACGGCGATCGCGTCTATTCCTCTCACAAATCAAATGTTTTGCCTCGGAAGACTTGGAATATTAATATTTTTAATTATGACGGTAGTTGTATCTGCCTGTTATATCTTTTTCTGTTAGTAAACATTGTGACGTTTTTCTGTGGGCGGGGCTTAGCTGGAGGCAGAAAGATTCCACTGATTCACTAACGCTAGCTATGAAGTTTGTTTAACGTTACCTTGTTTTTTTTAACAATGGCTGGAGAAAATCCGATTTTACCTGCATATGTAAGGTGCACTCACTGTGCAGGACCATGATTGTTATTTAAATAAGTTAACTTTAAAGGACAAAGTCAGATTGGCCAACCCTATGCTCATGGATGGACGATATCTGACAGGATTAACGTTACCTCCGATTGAGTGACTCGAGTCGCATATAACGTTAGAGAAACCTAACGAGTAGAGAAACTCACCTGTGTCTATCTAGTCATGAAGATGTACATATATTTCAACTTCAGCAGGCTATTTTTACAGCTATGTGAGAGTGAACTGGGCCAAAATACAAAAAGTAAGTTAAACATTCAATGTGATGGATAGGCCTATATTATTTGAAGATGTATGTATCATGGCCAAATAGTTATTTTAAAGTATATACATCTTGTAAATTATGTAAGTTAAGTTTACAATACTTTACATACAGTACATTTAAAGGAAGATGTGAATAGTTTCTAGAAATAAAAATTCCAGAAATTAATTTTGAACTTTCTGTATTTGATTATTCTTTCTTACTAAGTTCTTAGAAAGTCCAGCCACTATCAATCACAACAATGTATATTACAGATGATTAAGCATATAAATCGTCAGTTTGTTGTTTTACACACATGCACACAGACATATTTATTTAACCTTTTCTGATAAGAAGTGTGTGCTGCAAACATGAGCATTTTTTGACTAAAGTTTCTGTCCAGTCCGCTTGTTTTATCTCGTTTAACCACAGCTGTCAAGCTTTTTTGTCTGGGAGTGGCAGCAGGTATGCGTTAAAATTTCAAATTGGAGCATGTACTATGTTGATTCTTGCATCCAACATCACAAGAAGATGATATTTTAAGCTCCTCATGTAGCCGAATCTGCGCTGGTTTGAATGGGCCGCCTCCAGTTTTCCCTTTGTTTTGCCTCCAGCTAGCGCGGTGACGTAATCGTGACGTCGGCGCGAAAAGGGTCTATTGACAAATGGTAGGTTTAGGGGCAGGGGTTGGGTTTTGTGCGCATAAATGTGTAAATTATGTAATATACTGTAAATAAAACTGTTGTGGCTGTTTACATTGAAAAATCACACCCCAACATATATGCAATATTGGCAATGTTATTGCCCAATATATAATTTAAATATGATGATAAAATTCCCAATATGGCGTCGGCATATTGACGCTAGGGGTTTCCTATTTAAAGCAACGGAGGACCCTGCAAGTCGAAAAATGACGCTAAGGGGTACCTTGAGCGTCAAAAAGCGACGCCAAGTGGTCCTGACCAAGCTTCAAAATGTGACGAGTTGGGTGTGAGAATGGTTTGGTTTTATTGACAAATGGTAGGTTTAAGGGCAGGGGTTGGGTTACCTGCATGCTCATAAATGTGTAATGTAATATAAATAAAACTGCTGTGGCTGTTTACACTGACAAATCACACCCCAACATATATGTAATAATGGCAATGTTGTTACCCAATATATAATTTAATTATGACGATGGAAACCCTTAGCGTCAAGCAATGGAGGACCCTGCAAGTCGAAAAATTACGCTAAAGGGGTACCTTGAACATCAAAAAGCGATGCCAAAGGGGTCCTGACCAAACTTCAATATGTGACAAGTTGGGAGTGAGAATGTGTTGGTGACACTTACATTGGTATCACTTCTGTGAGCCCATCATGGAATTTTCGGCGATTCCGTGATGCCACCACAGATTCGGAGTTAAGGGTTCATGGTCATTACACGGAATTCTGTGAAACCAGGTTGGTCTGAGGTAGCGAGTGATTGTTCACACTAAGGTCTCAAGAATGAAGAACTGTGATCAGTGAAAGACCACATCGTGATTGGATCAGTCTTTAATCCATGAAATGCTGATGTCCTTATCCTTCCACGAATTATAAGTTTGAGTGAGACTAAGGCAGTTCCTGCCTGGGGGTTTGTTGTATGTTAATGTTAACCCCCCTCTCCACAAGAGGTAGTGTTGTTATGTTAAAACAAAAGGCATCCTTTATTGTCAACACGCCTAATCTCATCAAAACATAACTTTCCACGTGTTGTGTGGAAAGGAGTCTTCCCAGCTTGACCGCTGTTCACTTCATAGTGCATTGTTAGGGATGGCTTTCCTGAGACACAGTTCACCTTTTGTATCACCTTTGGTCCTTTCAAGGATGTCGGAAAGAGCTGGTGCAAGGACAGTTTCCTCAACAGGGAATAAGCTGCTTAAAAGTAGACGACTACTGTTTTGCCAAAAAGACTTGGGCTGTATCCAAAATCGCCCCCTATAACCTCAAATAGTGCACTATTTGAGGGGACAGCCATTTTAAGTGGTGTTCGAAACCATAGTGGACTTTCTCGAGTGCACTCATTCAATCCCACAATGCACTGCAAAAATGAGTGTACAACCGATGTACACTCAACTGCTAGAGAATCCCCATAATGCACTGTGAGAGTCGCGTGCCGAATGAATTCCTGTGTCTCGCCAGAAGATGGCGCCCGCAGCTGAATCATCCATTCATTAATTTTAGAAGCGCTCGTGGTGAAAATTTGTGTTAAGGTTGCAGAACATGAAAACAATCCACAAGAAAAACTCTATATCACAGGCTAGATTAATTGCTTCCTGAAAAAGAAGAAATCTAAAGTGTGATGGCATTGGTGCTTTCTTACAAGGTGCTGGTGATGCAGTTAAACTGACTTGTTTCTATACAGGCTTCAGTCAATCTACACACCTAGGGGGTTTTCCACATAGCATCAGCCCTGACGCAGCATTGACTGAACCTATGAAAGGGAATGTTTACATTTTTAAAACGAAACCTTGTACTGTGTATGCCCAACATGTCCAATATGTTAAATTATTATCATGCTACTGGCTACATGCTACTGAACAGAAATTTGCAATTTTGCAAATGCATGAACAACAGCAGGTGTTTTTTGGTGGATTTTTGACCATCAGTCAAGTAATCTGTCCTAGTTGGCATCTGTCAAATTTAGCAAATTTTTACAAGGATCATTGGAAAAATGTGTCTGCGATGATATTTCTCCAAAATGAATACTTTGGTTCTTGCATGTTTTGTGATACTTTTAAAGTGAAATGTCCACTGAGTTCGCCTAAAACAGATGAGCATGAATCTGCCAATGGTTTATTACACTGGTTGTTATATGCATTGTGGATATTCAGAACTGAAATGTCTAGTGAGTGGTGCTAAAATGTTAATGCTCTGTTGTGTTTTAAAATAACATACCACCTACACTAAACCCTACCTTAAACCTAACCAATAGTGTTAACAAAAGCAAATGTTGCACAAAAACCATAAAGTAACCATGCTCATTTAATTAGCATATACAAGTCTTTATTACAGGACTCATACCCAAGTGCTCTACATTGCAAGTTTACCAGGTTAGCTATCAAGCAAGTTTACTACATTAGAATAGCCATACATATGAAGCTGGTTATGTGATGCAAACATCAAAATGTCTTAGCTACAAACCATGACCTATGGTAAAATTGTTTTACGTCATAACATAGTATTGTGCAAGTATTGTGCTATAATATATATCAACATTTCTGTATTGATTCAAGTTTGAGCTGTCTAACAACTGATTAACAATGTAAGGATACAGATAAATGTTCTGATGGGAAGAGATCACAACACTTGTAATATTATGTGCTAATGCACATTGCCACAAGCCTATCTCATTGCGCACTTAACTGCTGCACTTTGATTAATGGGCCATACAAGCTACAGTTATATTAGAGGATGTATAGACGTGATACAATACTAATGGTTTATTCTAGTGGCTTTGAATGTTAGAGTGGCCTTGATTCTTTTTTTTTTTTTTTTTACACTTATCTCTTTATATATACTGTTAGTGTGTATATGATATTTAATTACTTATTCATACTGATATTTGCTGATTTTCTCTCATTAAGTACTCAAACTCTTCTGAACACCCTGATGATCTGCATCACTGGGATATTTCACCTAAAAATGAAAATTCTGTCTTCATTTTTAAACCTGTATGACTTTCTTCTGTGCAGTATAAATGAATATAATTAAAAAAATATCTCATTGTTCTGCAGGTTTAGAACAACGTGATTGTGAGTAAATGATGTCAGAATTCTAATTTTTGATTAAGCTACCCTTTAAATTGAATGGGTTGGAGGACAATTCAGGATATTATTTACATGTTACAGATATGATGAACTGGTAAATGAATAGGATTATTATTATCTTCCATGTAACATGCCAAATAAGCATAATGATAGTTGCATGCAACACTTTCAAAAGCAGGGTGGCCAGACAGACTGCCTGGCAGATGATTATAGGGAATCGCACACATTACACACAAATGTTCAATTGTGCAAATGGCATATTACAACCTACTTTATGACTTTGAGGGTCTCAAGAAAGAAACTATTCATATTCCAGTCAAAAAGGACAAGTGTCCAGTTGTGATGTCACATATGAAGCAAGGACACTAAAGCACAATTAGCAGATGGAAGTCTGTTTAAAGGGCACCCAAAGTCAGACATTCATTCTTTTGATCACTCCTTCATAGATATAATGTCTGAAAATTTTGCGTAAACGAGTAAAATCAGTTCCACTGGCATGTTTGTTTAAGTGTCTGGTCCTCTCACATTATATCTGCAGAATGTGGCAGGATATTGTTTGGCACTCAACTAAACGCCTTAAGCAAATCCACAACCGTCCCAGCAGACTTGGACTCCTTCAGCCCTTAAAAGAGTTTGAGGAAATGCATTCTGGGTAATAAAGATGTACACCGCAGACATGACATAATAATTCTTAAGACCTAAGGGAGGAATGATTTGTGTACAGTTTAGTCAACATTATCCCCCCTTCCTGAATTTGTGCTATTTGATTAACTGCTGTGGATGTAAAAAGGACACTATATTTCTCTCTGGGGTCAGTATCTGTTAGCTGTAAAACCAAGGAGCACTTGCTCGTCTAATTGCTTCTACAGGAATCACACATCTCAGCCTCCTCCACTTAAGATGTCTAATGGAAGCATCAGTGTATTCTGAAAGTAGCTGGTGTATACAAACAGAATAACTGATACATCAACAAAACAGTATATTTTATTTACAGTATGCACATAGGAATCCATCGTCGCTGAGTGATATAGCTGGCATTAATGCCTTTGATAATAATTAACTGAAGAATAATCTTTGTGTAGATTCTAGTTGTGGTCATTTATTCCTGATTATTATTGATATTCACCACTTAAGTGATTCAAATGTCCAAAGTAATAAAAGTTCATTGACTCCCCATCTAAATATGGACACAAATGTGATAAGACGGTTTTAAGTTTCACTGAGAATTGAATTGAATCGAATGCTATTAGATTATTCAGTGGTTGTATGACATATTAATAGAATTAGGGGAACACCTTTCTTCTGTCTACTATCATACTTATTATACATATTGTAAATGAGACTGTATATACAAATGGAGAGTTTTACACTGAGCATGTTGAACATTCATTTTTGTTGTATCATAAAATCCAATCATATATCATTTAAATATATATATTTTTAATACTAAGTAGATTATATATGTAATAAATACAACACTTTAACAACATTTATTAATCTTGGTTAATGTTAATTGCTACATGTATAATACATTTGTAACTATCAAAATTGTATAAATTGATATTGGTTATTGTTCTCTAAACAGTCATGATGAAGTAACAATGGTCAGTTATAAACTAATATAGCCTATAAAAATTAATTCAGGAAAAAAAATGTAGTTGTTCATTTCTAGTTCATGACATAATGCATTAAATAATATTAACAAATTGTACAAACTATATTGTAAAGTATATCCTTTTTTTTTAATTGAAACTAAACATATGACACATATGATTGGAAAATGTGGGAAGTGGCTCTTGTCATTAGTTCACAAACAGTAACACAATAAACTGCAGTCATCCATGTCATCAACACAGTGGATCACATTTTTTATGTTAAACAACATTGACAAGCAAGAGTATTTATAGGCTCAAGGCCTGTGTGCGTGGCAATGAACCCAAGGACTGCAAACTATGTTATAGCATAGTGAGAAAGGTTTTAATATGCCTGTTTTCCCTCCCTTCTCCATCCTAATCCAATTGTGAAGAACTGACTTTCCGGCTTCTTGTGGCTAATGGAGTGTCAAATCACACTTCCAGCAGCTAAAAATACATGTATTCAGCACACCCTATGACGAAGAGAACAATCTAATTCAGTTTGGCTGTCTTCATCTCCAGTCAGTGTTAAGGTATGATTCATCTTCCCAGGCTATAGCAGCTTTGGATAGATGTGTGAGGCGTCAGGGTGGCGAGGATGTCCAGCACTTTGTATAGAACTGTAGTGAATAAAGGAAAGCTAAAGAATTCTACTTTAAAAAAATTTTTAGAATAAATAAAAATAATAATAATAATCCAGGATGATCTGGGTGTGATCAGTTTACTTTTGCTGACCTTGGTCAAATGATAATAGTAATCATAAAACAGATTTACAGTGGTAATTTTACAGCAGACTCTACAGTAAGCACCCAGCACAGTATAAATGGTGCAATAAAATAATCACGAGCTTAATCATCTAGCTCATATGCTGGAATTTTATTTAAAGTAAAATACTTTAACAATGGCAGCAAGTAAAGCCAACAATGTCAGCCAGTTTCCAGAATGAAAGTATTTCCATGCTGATTCAGGCTATTTGATGCTTTAACAGTTACCAGTTTAACTTCTCACGCAGATTTCTTTATCAGTGGGAATATTCAAATGGAATAAAAAAAAAGAATTAATTAATTACTGTAACCATTACAGTGAATTAAGCTGTAACCATTTTGGAGCTGCTTTGATTTTATATAAAGTGTTTTGAGTATTAGTGATATGATTCAGAACTGAATTCCAGTTCAGTTTCAGAATTTAAAATAATAAAATAAATTTGCTTAAAGATGCTGAATTGCAAGTCAAGTTTGAATATGAGGAGCTGGAATTAAAGTAATATGAAAAAAAATTTATAATAATAATAAATAACTGCAATTGCTAACTTAAATACAAAGTTTGTTTCTACAAAATTTGGATAGATCGATAGATAGATAGTCAAGTCACCTTTATTTATATAGTGCTTTTAACAATACATATTGGTTGTCTCTAGGCGCTGATCCACCACCTGATCTGGATACGGACTGGATCGGGTGGCAATGGTGATCTCGGAATAAGAAAGAAACAGACTAATATTAGCGTAGATGCCATTCTTACGATGTAACAAGTACATTGGGTGTTATACGAAGTGTTCCCGGTTCTGGTTGACCTAATTGATGCAGCCTAACAATCGGATTTTAATATTAGAAGCGTATTAGTGTGTTATGCGTACACCAGGTTAAAGAGATGGGTCTTTAATCTAGATTTAAACTGACAGTGTGTCTGCCTCCCGAACAGTGTTAGGTAGATTGTTCCAGAATTTGGGTGCTAAATAGGAAAATGTTCTGTCAGTTGATTTTGAAATTCTAGGTATTATAAAATGGTCAGAGTTTTGAGAACGCATCAGGCGTGGAGGAGCTCAAGTACCGAGGAGCCTAATCAATTAGTCCTGCATATCATTACGAGCCTATGTCTAAGCAGCACTCATGACTGTTGTCTCCTACACTGTGATGAAGGTGAATGTCTCTGTGCAGGGTGAAGAAAAGATCAGACATCATTGGATCATTTAACATGGAGCCGCTTTATCTGAAGCATGGTCACCAAGAGTCAGGTAACCAATCAGCACTTTACACTGCATTCTTTATTTCTTATTTTATTTTGCTCGCACACATTTCTGTTAGTTTAGCACTGGAAACTGTCAGTCATAATTGCAAAGAATAAACAGTAATAAACTGAATAAAAACTGCATTAGCATGAGGTGTAAAGAGGATGACCATGATCCTGATTAAATAGACACAATGCTCCTGTTTTGCACAACTCCTCTGCAGCTGTGCAAGCATGGTATTTCCGAGTCTCTAGTTGGGCACCAGCACACCATCATCTCGTACTGTGGAAAAACACAATACACACTGGTGACCATGCATGCAACAGGGTCAGTTGACTGAATTGCTTTGAGAACTTTTTCCCCAGAAGTTCCCAGAATGTTTTTTCCCCTTCAGTTTGCATTACTAATTATGTTAATCAATGAGGATTCCACTTTGAGAAGATCTTCCCTGAAGGATTAATACCTCGCCCAAACCACACTGCAAAGTGTGGCTCTGTTGTGTAAATGGATCCTGTTCTAGTAGAGAGTTAATGTAAATGTCAGTGTCAGTATGTCTCTCATGCGGTCTGTGACTTTCCAATAAAGTGATCTTTTGTGAGCTCTGATCACCACACGGCTCTTTCGTTCATTCTCAGGTTGCTGTAAAGTGCCCCATTAGGATCAGGCATAAACATATCTAGCTGACCAAGCAAACAAAATAACCCATTAAAAGGGGCATTTTCAAATAGTATTACAAGCTTTTAAAAACACCTAATACGCAGCCAGCAGAAAGAGAATTATGAAAAGATTTTACCTCTCAAAAGTCAATATTCTTGCAAACGGTCTTTATATGTTGTATTCCCCACTAATATAAAGTCATTATTTTGTAGTTTAACATTATTGAATGAAATATGTTTTAAAAATAAACTGAAGTCTCTTTTTCATTGCAGTAGGAACTGCCATATTCATAACTAAGAATACAGCTGTACATATCCAGAAAGGAATCAAATGTTGTTCTGTGTCTCCACAGCATCGTGTGGAATTTTAAATGTATTTAAAGATTTCCATAAAACAATTATTTCTTTATTTTTCAAAACAGTAATTTAATGAATTGATGAATTAAAAACTAATGAAAAATAATAAATCAATCAATCATCCCCGGACATAATATAAAATTATTTTGTCAGCTAGTAATATTATTTAATTATTTTCAGAAATGTTAACTAGGGCTTATGGTCTTTTCCTCATTAACATCCATCTGAATGGGTGGAGTTTCTATTGAACTTTAATAGCAAGGTTCTGCTTACTGGGAGTGACAGCCAAACCCCTCCCATTCTGTCTCCTCAACACGCTTTTTCACACACAAACATATGCACACACTCTCACACACATATTCAATCACAGTTACACATTCACAGTCTTGCACGTCTGGACAAAATGATCAATAAAGAGTCACAATCTTCAGACCACCTTACAACAGCCTCACGCAGAGGGGTAAGCAAATAAACATTTTATTACTGTATTAATAATGGCATGACTGTTACAGAAATGTATGCATTTGATATTCATTTTTTTATCAAATCATGTAAGATCAGACCATAGAACAAATGCATGTTTAGATTAATGAAGAATTTCATTGATTTTGTTGTACTCTTTTATTAATTGGTATGATGGCTCTGAAATCTGCCATATAATTTGTCATATCTCTATAAAAGAGCAATTTGTGGGCTTGAATCTCAAAATAAATATATGTGTATATAATATATAATTTAAATAAACAATTGCATGGTAAGATGTTTTAGATGACAGCACAGAAGCAGTATTAGAATGATGTTAATACTGTATGTCTTTGAGTTCAAAATACTAACCACTTTATTTGATCAGATTAGAAACTGAAACCATAATATGAGTTAGGGTAAGAGGCTCCAGGATGATATGAGTACATACTTATATCCGGTTGAGTAGGGTACAAAACTGAATGTGCTCCAGACCATTTGTTACAGAAGATAACAAACCTATGATTGACAGAGTGCCCGTGGGCTTGACAGCGTTGGAAGAGTTTCCCAAATCTCACAACATGGCAAAAGTAGATATGTCCATACTTGCACTTTTACTTTTTTTTTTTTTTTTAAATGCTGAAAGTCATTAGTTGGGGAATTCATTTAGAAAGTAACATTTTTATTAACAGTTCCCGGCTCAACAAATAACCCTATTCCTCAATTACTCACTGTAAAATGATTTTGTCAGTTAAAAAACCCCCAAAACAAACACTTTATTACATAACATCTAAATTGAAGCATTGTGACTACAAGGTTACATCGTTACCTTAAAATTTAAAGCTCACCTCATAATTAAAAAAAATAATAATAATAATTTATGCGCACGCTGGATAAATGATTACTTGATTCAATCACTGCTCTAGATTCAAAGCATGACTACATGGTTTTCTAAAGTAATTACGAATAAAAAGGTTTTTTTTTTCTTCTACTTGATCTTCTATTATAAAGAGTGTTCAGCTATTAGTTGCATGAGAATCAAGCTGGAAATTTGATATGTTCATCTTTTTGTCTGTAGGTGAGGATGGCAAAAGTGGCAATAGCTTTGGCCGCCGCCTTTATGCTGGCCAGCATTGCAGTCATCATATCTATAGCAGTTGTACAAACTCATAAGAAGACTTATATATCCCGTGGATTAAAGGTAAAATTATATAATTTGAGCATGCATGATACAAGTGGGAACCTATTAGACTGACTAATAAACTGTAGCCTATATAAAAGTATAATTGATGCTTACCAGTCAGATGTTCAAGAATTGCTTTTCCTTCACTCATTCATTTGTTATTTAATAATATATAATATTATTTGTTTAATAATATATAATATATGGGTTTTAATTACACATGAAAAAAGAGCGTTTGTATTTTCAGATTAAGTAACATTTCTATTCTGTGTTGAAAAACAAACATCACACATATGGAACACTATTCATTTACAGATGAATGGTGGGTAAAATGTGGTGAAAGATTATTATAGATATGACTTATGGATTATGCTTTTTCATAATGCTTCTTTCAGTTTCCTATTACTTTTAGTGAAAACAAATACTTTTTTTTTTTTTTTTTTTACAAAAACCTATTTTTCTACACACAAAAACAACTTTCAATGGATAATCACCATTGATGGAGTTATTTAATTCCATACAATGCTGTATCCTTAATCTTAAAATAGATGATCCTTTTGATAACTCAAAAAGTCAATCCCTGAACATTTTCCCAACGGAAGAATGTGCTTTTGTTAGTTTCTTTCAAAAGGGCTTCAGGCAGTTAGACATGTCTGTTCTTGAATGCTTCACTCAATCATTATTTAGACCATGACAAATTGCTATTCACCAATGCATTTTGCGAAGAGTGCAAATGAATAAGCTCTTTATGGCTTTGCAAGATCTTGAGAATTTGGTGGTAACGTGGTCACTGCAACAATGTCTTTCTTCACATCTGTTACCCTCTCTCTCTCTCTCTCTCTCTCTCTAGTATGGTATTGTTTTGGATGCAGGCTCCTCCAGGACCACTGTGTATCTCTATGAGTGGCCTGCCGAGAAAGAAAACAACACTGGGGTTGTGAGAGAGACCAAAAAGTGTCAGGTTGAAGGTACAAATCAACTGACCTTAAACCTTGGAAGGTTTATGTAAAGACATTCTTTACAGCGAAAGCTCAGAGATACTAGTGGAACTTTGCATGAATTCTGCACAAGTTGTGTGTCCTGTAATGTACAAAGAAAAAAAAAAATGGGATAAATCGTTAAAAGCATGTTTTATACATCAGATGTGTATATGCTGAGATCTTGACCTTCTCATCACTATTTAAGAAATAATACAACATAATACAAAAGGTTTCACAGTTTGCAGGTTGATGGTCAACATTTTAGCACCCCTTTCTTAGAGGAAAAGCACCTCTTTCACATTTTCTAAGAGAAAGTACCATTTTTTGTGGGTATTTTAATTTGTGTGGGTATTTTAATGTATAGTTCTTTAATACTCTTTTTAATATTGTTCTTTACTACTCTTTTAACATAGGCAGTGATACAATAATAATGCAACTTAAACAATACAGAAAGTAATGTAATAATAAAATGTGTCTTTTCAAGGCCCTGGAATTTCAGATATTGGTAAAAATGAGGATCAGGACAAAAAGACATGGGAAAGTTTAAAAGAATGCATAGAAAATATAACCAAGATCATTCCTTCCCATCGGCATAACTCGACCCCAGTCTTCCTTGGGGCAACAGCAGGGATGAGGCTTCTACAGTAAGAATGATTTAAACAAATTCCATTCAGAATTGTTGGTAATATTTTCTATTTATGTTTCTACCTCTGTATCTCAATATATTTATGTATCATTTGAGCCATTTACTTTGATACTGAGAGCTCAGAGGATCTTACAGTGTTAGACAATAGAATATAATATAAATACCATAATATTAGATTAAATAAAAATGGCCTTATGCACTTGTTGAGAGTGTTAAATTATGCCCAGTGTTAAAATTATGGTGTTGCAAAGAATTTTAAATTAATCAACAAATAAAATTTATAAATATACAATGCGTGACATATCTTTGCAATATCTTTTTTTTACACAGTATGAAAGATGAAGAGACTTCCAACACTATTCTGAAAAACATCCAGGACTACCTTAGCTCCCTTCCTTTCAATTTTCAAAATGCTTCCATTATCTCTGGACAGGAAGAAGGCCTTTATGGCTGGATCACCGTCAACTACCTGAAGGGGAACTTCCTAGAGGTCAGTTCATGGGCAGCTTTACTGTGCAGGGGATATTTTGATTCTTTTTTTGGATCTAACCAAAATCTCAATATTTGTTTAGTTACAGTTTCGTCTTAAATGTATTTAAACAACACAAATGTTTAAACCTTACAATAGACAATTCTAGTCTCACATTTAGAAGATAATCTTATTATCATAAAGGTACGAGATGCATTCAAGGTGCAGTCGTTTTATGACACAATATTGAATCTAAACAAAAAGTAGAGAAAACAGAGCTTTATTGAACTTTTAAAAATTTAAACTTTAGTCTGTTTTATAGAAAACTCTCTGGAATGCCTGGATACATCCTCATGGGGCTAAGACAGTTGGCTCATTGGACTTGGGTGGAGCCTCCACCCAGATTGCCTTTGCCACTTCTGATGATGCCGAAGCTGAAGATATCATTAAGGTTTCACTCTATGGCTATGAATACAACATCTATACTCACAGTTTCCTCTGCTACGGGAAAAATGAAGCTGAGAAGAGAGTTCTGGCCAAACTTGCAAAGGTACAGCCATGTCATTGTGAAATGAATTAATCTGAATTAGTACTTGTTCCATAAAATATAAATATGTTTTATCTTACTTATACAGTAAGTAAAACATTTTAGATCCACATTGGATTTTTCTTTTAGATTGCATATGAATTGTACCTGTTAGACAGCTTCCTATTGTTTCCATCAGTACCATCAGTACACAAAGACACTGATCTGTAAAATTTGCCTAAAACCTTTCTTATAAAATCCATTATTGCTGAGAGATGCAATTAAGCCCATAGCTTATGCTTAACATTTCCCCAAACGATGCCATGTCAATACTTGTACAGACTGCACTGCCATCAGCCATTTAATGTAGGGTTGAAAAACAGAAAGGAATTTCATTATGTTTTCCTGATTTCTACAAGAAATGTTTGTATTAATATATTTTTTAGATGCATTATATTAAGTATTTCCTAACATAAAACTACCCTAACATTAAAATTGACTAGTTTTAAACACATCAAAGTTAGTCTGTCCCACCCCAGCAGTCGTGATGTTTTCCAATTTATTAAATAGTGTTAAATGCTATTTACAACATATGCAGTGCAAATAGTGGCAGATATTATTTGAACCTCATTGTAGTTGTAGTACATTGTTAAATAGAGTTCAATAACATTTACATTTATTCATTTAGCATATACATTTATCCAAAGCGACTTACAATTGAGGAATATATAAACACAGGAAGTGCTTGCAATACAAAGTTTCAGGCATTGTTCAGAATACTAGCTAGACAGGGAGAAGTTAAGGAAAGAAAGCAAAGGTTGTTTTTTTTGTTTTTTTTTTAAAGATGAAGTCAAGTGATGACGGAAAAGATGAGTTTTCAGGTGTCGCTTGAAAATTGTCAGGGGTTCAGCCTTCCGGATAGGGGTGGGAAGGTCATTCCACCAGCCAGGAATAATAACAACATATCCCGTGTATATGATACGTACATCAATGTATGCTGCCTTAATGGGACCGTATATTTCCCTAACCATATTGAACCTGCTGATCAGTAAATGTGTCATCAAAGGACCAGGAAGAGGATTTGAGCATGAGCCACAGTTCTGAGCGTGCACAATATGAGCTTTATTCCAGCTCAACCAAATAACCTTTGCCAACAAAATGGGCAATTTTCACTCCAATATTTTTAATGATTAACTATTACTTACCTATTATCATTAGAAAAAGGGTAACAATTTACTTAAAGCCTTCATGTATAAAGCATTATACAATAAATTTTAATGCATTAATTATGACTTGTAATGCACCTTATAATGCATTGTACAATCTCATGAATAATTGGAACCACAGTTAATACATTAAAACACTTATCAATTCATTGTTACACTATGTAAAATTGAGTTGTAATTCTTTACGACAAGATATAATGTATTACAATGCACACATTATGAATAATTATAATGCATTATACCCTTTATTAACCCTTTATAATGCATTATACATAAAAACTTTAAGTAAAATGTTACCCAAACAAGCTTAACAGTAGTTGTCTAAAACTCTGCAACATGCATTGTCATGATTTCTATCTCTCTCTCTCTCTCTCTCTTTCTTTCTTTCTCTCTCTCTCTCCCAGGAATCCACCAACTGGGCTAATCTGAAGCACCCCTGTTATCCTTCTGGCTACAATATCTCCATGCTTGCAGAGGATGTTTTTGGCAGTGAATGTACAAAGAATGATCTTCCAACGAAGTATAGCCCAAAGCGATATATTGCTTTCTTTGGACAGAGTAACCCTGAACAGTGCAAATCCTTGGTCAGGAGTATCTTTGACCTGACATCTTGCGAGGGAACTGAAAACTGTTCCTTTGATGGAGTTTATCAACCACCACTCAGTGGAGACTTCATGGTAGGCATTTCTCTTAGTTAAGCTACATCTCTCGTATAGTTAAGCTCGTGTCGAAGTTCGCAGTGACGATTTTCTCTGGCCAATCAGTGATCAGCAGAGTTTACATGTCACATTTTGGTAACGGTACGGTTCGCTTGGAACCTCAGCCGAGGTGGTACTAAAAAAAGTACCAGGTACCAGGTACTGTACCCAGTGGAAACCCCCCCAAAAGTGAACCATACCATACCGTGCCGTACAATGCAGTTGAATAGCGCCAATACTGTAGCAGAAATAGTGGTAATGCTTTAGATTAGGGAGTACATATTCACAAACTAAACACAAAAGTTTTCACTCAGTAAACTGCTGCTTATTAATAGTTAGTAAGGTAGTTGTTATGGTTTAGGTTTGGGGTAGGATTAAGGGATCTAAAATATGGTCATGCAGAATAAGGCATTAATATGTGCTAATAAACAGCCAATATACTAGTAATATGCATGCTAAGCAACTAGTTAATAGTGAGAATTGAAAGTGTTACTGAAATAGTTCACCCAAAAATGAAAATTCTGTCATTATTTACTCAACCTCATGTCATTCCAAACTTGTATGCTTTTATTTTGTCTGTAGAATGCAAAATGAGAATTGAGAAATCTTTTAACAAACAAACTCTAAAAAGGATATCAAATTCACTGTAAAAGAAGCGCATTTGACTAGTATACTATATTCTAAGGCTTTGGAAGCCATATGGTAGCTTTGTGTGATCTCAATGATGCAATGCAGCTCTCAAATCAAATGGGTGCCTTTAGTTAAACCTCAATAATGTCAAATGTCATTCAATTATTGCATGTTATTGTGACCAAACATTATGACATTATTGCTTAGGCTTATGCAGGCTTCTACTGGACTGCTCGGGCTCTTAAAGTGGAGGGCTCCAAAAGTATGGAGACATTCAACACAAACATGGAAATGTTATGCTCAAAGGACTGGAAAACTGTGAGTATTGACCAACTGCATAATCATGACTGGCAGGAAAATATAGACTGGGAGAAATGATTCTTTGTGTGGATTTGATTGATATGTAAAATCAATAATCCTACATTTTAATGTCCCCCCGACGCCCTTTAGCTCAAGACATTCATCAAAGACATCAAAGACATCCATCTGAAGTCCTACTGCTACTCTGCAAATTATGTGCACAGCATTCTTGAAGATGGTTACAAGTTCAACACAGACAACTGGAAAAATCTCAATTTTCAGAAAGAGGTATATTTCACGTTTGGCATGAGATTAAAAAGATTAAGATTTTTCTGACCATTCACAATTTCTGTATTCTGACTGTTTACTGTTTTGCAAAACAACTAATCTCATTACAAAGAAAGTCAGTACTGCTTTTAACCAGATATATGTCACTGATATTATCAAGCTGCATTCAAAACTTTTTCATATGGCGGCACACATCCAGTTGTTTTCTTTCTTTTGAGTTCTGACACATTAATATGGCTTCAAGAACAAAGGAGAAGAGTAAACATTTGTACAATCAGATTATGCAATAGATGTTCATGTTCAACACAAGTTAAGCTCTATCAACAGTATTTTCGCACAATATTGATTACCACGAAAAAGAATTTCAAAAATCTGGTTTACAGTAAAGCATTTACAATGGAAGTGCATGGACCAGTTCAAATTTCTTGTAGCCACAAAGTGAAATAACTGCTTACTAACCTTTTCTGTGTAATATGCAATGTATACATTATAAATTACATACATATATACATAGACAGTGGTGGTCAAAATTATTAGAGAACCTGACAGATCTGAAAATACAGGCCTTTTTTTGCTTCCAAAACATGATTTCATTTCACAATGTTCATGAAACATGCAGATGGTCGCTCTGAGCACCACAAATATCAGATGAAGTGAGTCGTACAGTTTTTATCCACTTTGAACATTCATATTTGGTATGTCCACCTTTTGCAGCAATTACAGCAGCACATCACTCTGGCATAGTGTCAGTATATTTCCTGAGAACTTTCCTTTGAATTTACAATGGATCTGTCCAGTTTATTTTCCAACTTGCCCCAAATTTGCTCGATAGGGTTGAGGTCCGGACTTTGAGGGGGCCATTCCATCATTTTCAATGTTCCAGCAGATTCCTTCCATTGCAGGTAGTTCTGGCAATGGTTTGTTTTAAGGGTATTGCAACGGCCAATTCAAAAATATTCCAAGTGTTCCAATAATTTTGGCCACCACTGTATACATATTACATTGATAACATTGTATATAAGATGCTAAAACTCAGAAATGGATAATAAACTTTATAAATAAGTACAAAGAAATGGCAAGTAACACGATGAATTAAACAGGTTTTTTTTTTTTTTACAGTGTATAATGAACCAGAAATACAGTATTCATTTAAATGCCCTTTCACAGTAAATGCATTTCTTAGCACCTGCTTTTTGAAGAACACACATCAAATCTAGTAGCCTGTGCTGTATCAGTGCATGACAGTAATGTCAAATATCTGCCAATGATATTCTCTCCCCCTCCAGAAAATCAGTTCTTTCTATCAAAACCCTGGAGTGAACTGGACCTCTCCATATGTCTCTTTGTGTTTCACAGGTAAATAAGACCAGTATAGCCTGGTCCCTGGGCTACATGCTTGCACTTTCAAACATGATCCCAGCCGAAGGGAAAATCATCAAGCTACCCATAAACAACGTCCTCTATACTGGGCTCCTCTTGCTGTTCTCTGCTCTGACTATCATCACCCTCACGTACCTCGTCATTGCGCTGGTGCGCTTTTGTTATTGAGGTTTTTGTGCTGAGTTCTCGTCTTTACTGCACTGAGTTCTCGTCTGTAGGACTAGTGTCCCACTTAGGGAGGTTTTGTAAACCAGGAGAGATGCTGATGTGTCAATGCAGATGTACCTGCTAAAGAAAGATTTTAATTTTAGATCCTTAAGGTCTTGAAGGTCCAGCGGTCCGGTGCTAAGGTTAAAAAGAAGACACCTGATGTGAACACCAAATGTGTTTAAAACCTGTATTCAATGTCATTCTATCCAAAAAGGCAGTGTACAGGTCTTTCTAGTCCAGGAATGCAGTAGCAAAGTCTTGTACTGTGGATATGAATGAAAACACTGAAGACAAAGAAAAGATTTTAGCATATATACAGTAAAACGTATCTACTAGACAATGTTTTGATTGTGCATTGTATCTAATGTTTGTCTCATTCAGCTGCATCATTCCTTATGTATCGTACATGTGTATTTCTGCATGTGCTTTTCGGCACACATTGTCTTTGGATGAAATAAGTCATAGTACTCTAAATAAAAGTTATGATTGTTAATGACAGTGCAGTGAGGACTGGTGATTATGTATTTCAACTGATGATCAAGGCAATTGGCATTTCATGCTATTAAAGTAATTCTAATTCTAAGGACACTTTTTATATAGACAAGTCATCTTTATTTATATAGTACTTTGCACAATACAGATTGTGTCATAGTAGCCTTACAGTTTTAAACAGGAAAATAATGTTTCAACAATGCAATCAAAATTCAGTTATGCTGTAAAGCAGCTCTAAAAAGAGGACAATAGTCAATTTTCCAGTTAAAGTCAGTTCAGCATTGATTCATTATGTCAGTCCAGTTCAGTTCAGTTCTCTTGTTGCAACTGTGTTTGTGCAAAGAGAAAAAGTCAACAGTGGAAAGGAACCCAAACTCCACTGGTGACAGAAATGGAGAAGAAGGAAAAAACCTTGGGAGAAACCAGGCTATATTCTATATTTGAAAATCTATTCATTTTAAACAAGATCAAAATTTCTTTAAGGGAGACTAGGAATGATTGTAATACACTTTCTTTGGAGTAAGACAAAGGTTAGCAAGTCCAAAGAATATTTATATTTGTATAAAGAAATATTTTAAGCAAATGTATGCAGAGCATACATGCATTTGATTTTATTAGATGTAATTTAGCCATAATAATACTGAAAATGTAAAACAAGTTTTAGTAAAGGTTAAGCCCTAAAGTATCCATAAAGGTTTTTAAATCCGAAGTGTTTTATTGTTAATTAAAATATTACAGAATTATTTAAAATTCAGTAAATGTGAGGCTATTTTGCAAATAAAGAAATAGTTGTTCACATATTCTGCATCTTCCTCCTCTGCCGATATGGAGGTGTTGTTGGCTTTGATCTTTGTTTTTACATTGAGGCTCCACTAGGTTTTCTTCCTCTTCTTCTTCCAAACAAGATTCATGTTTGATATTAGAGAGAGAGAGAGAGAGAGAGAGAAAGTAATAATGTACACTAGTAACAACATTATTCAATGTACTAGCCTGGTTTCCAATCATCTCCTACTACTGTAGCTCACCATTATACCAGAAGAGGACAGTATAGACCTAAAATACATTCTCAAGGTGCATTAAATCATTTCTAGACATCGGCTACTCTTTATGGACAGTGAAACAAAATGTGAAATATTTTCTGAATAATACAACTGCTATAAATCATTTTCTTTATAAAGTTTAAGTGTAACAGTTTTACAAAACCCTACATTTCTTCCTCTAATTCACCAAAGTAACTGTTATTGTTAGCACTCTGAAGCACTCATTATTTATTTACATGTGATCTTCTTCAAACAATGTTTCAGATTATTTCATCATTTTGTTCCTTTTTTAGATGACAGTAGAGGTTAACACCAAGTTCCCGCAGAAATGTTTTCACAACATTAACTGTAGCTGTAACAAATTTGATTGCATTTAGTTACCACAGTAAATTAAATTGTCTTCTGAATGAGGATTTTGTTTACACAAAAATTAAATGAAGATCACATACAACATCTGTGCATCAGAAATACGCCGTAAACTTTAGAAGCGCCCAGCCCAGGACAATAAATCTCCTCAGTATGTTTTTTTTTTAAAGTCTCTTCTCATGTTACACAGCACATTCCTCTCCAAACCTCCACTCTGCTCTCCCTTCTCAAGTCCACCATCCTCCTGCAACGTGTTGCTAGAGATCAGAGCTTTGTTCTGAGACTTTGGAAACTTTGCAATGGAAACTCAAGAATAAACCGAGGGAAAGTCACCAAACAATGTGACTTTGGATGCATCTCATGCATACACCGGTCCACTTAAGATGAGAGTAACTTCAAGAAGGAATAATACTGTGTTTGCATGGATGAGGAGCGCAGGAATGAAGATGATGTGGCGCTGATGCTGTGATTGAACAGCCGAAACACATTAGACACATTTATAATGGTAAGTGTCCAATTGAGAGCTTTTCATTATTATACTAGCTCAGAATGATTTATCTGTAATTACTTTTGCACATTGACTGCTTTCAGTCTGAGTTTATATTGCACAGGTCATGTTTAGTGGTGAATTATTAAATACTGAAAGCATGAATGAATACTGTTTGAGATGAGCTTTTATTGTTTAACTCACAATGCAAACCCTCACAGAGCTGGATAAAAGCATTGCTATTAAAATTTATCTGAATTCAGCAAAAAATCAAATAGATCAAAATAATTATTTTGCAGGACATGGCACTAAAGCACATTGTGCGTATTCAGATCAGACTTCTGATGTATGTATTTATACTCGGCAGGAAAGTCTTTGTCAATAATGCAAGAGTTGTACAACAACGGTGCCTAATGTTTTTCAGCACTGAGAATTCTTTGAATCATTCATCCCAGCTCCAGCCCTCCTCGGCAGACCCCGTTAAACTCCCTGACTCAGCAGACCCAAAGATCATTGCATTCTGCCTGTGAGGGTTTGGTTGCAGTTACCAAGCATTGCATTGCAATTATTTGCAGAGAAGGCAATGAAAAAATGTATGTGGTTTTTAATCTACTGATCATTGAACTACTGAGGTAAATCTAATGTTTTATGAGGTAAAATTATTTAAAGTTATCTTTGATATGGGTCACTACTTTAGGCACTCAGGACATAGATGGTAGAACACTCTTAAAAATAAATGGCATTGGTTTTATTTTTTATTAAAAATAAAAACAATGCCATAAAAGCACCTTTTTGTCTAAATGGTTCCATAAAGAACCTTTAACATCTGAAGAACCTTTTTGTTTCACAAAAGGTTCTTTGTGGCGAAAAAAGTTTCTTCAGATTGTAAAAAGGTAAGAAAGAGATGGTTCTTTAAAGAACCTTTGACTGAATGGTTCTTTGTGGAACCAAAAATGGTTCTTCTATGGCATTGCTGTAGGCATGCACCTTTATTTTTAAGAGTGAACATTCAGCCAGTTGTTATCACAGAATAAACAATTATCAGGAACCCAGGAATGTTATAACATGTTGCAATTTAGAAAACAGTTGTCCTGGCAACAAGGCGAACATTACAACAATATTACAATACTATTAATAAGTCCTCCCATTTCATTTTCAATACACACTGTCAAGAAGAAATGTCCAAAAATTGTACCTTTAGGGGTACAACAGCTTATAACTAGAGCAGTACCCTCAAGAGACACTTTTGTACCTGCTTTACCCCTAAAGGGTGCATATTAGTACCGCAGAGTAGTAACATTTACCCTTAAAGTAGCGATGATCTTATGGTACTAATATGTACCCTTCAGGGGTAAAGAAGGTACGGACATGTCTTTTTGAGGGTATTATTATTCAGAGATGTCTATTATTCAGTATTGCTATTGACAACGGTCTTTATTTTTGTATAACAAACTCCGAATGTCACAACTGACCAGTCAGAATCAAGCTTTTCAGAGAGCTGTGTAATAAAATAAATGATAAATGCAGACATAACGCAATACAAAATATTTCATGCCTGCTTTCGCTGGCATCCAGATGTTGATGTAAAAACTGCAATTGTCCATCTGGAGGTTGATACCAGGTGCTTTGAAAGTAGAACCAAATAATCATACCTCGCAGGGAGATTCGGTTATTGTCTGCATAACACAACGCTTTTTGCACCAAACCCTTTTGTACTAAACCTATGCCAGAAAGCTGTGTGGGTTTTTTACCATACTAGCCGATTTCCTTTTTTGAACAACAGGAAACCCTGGGCACTTAGAAGTTGGCAAGACCAAAACGTTTTTATTCTGGCAAACCTTCCAAATGGTTTGTTGGCATAGAGATGGTGTTTAATTGCAGGTTGCAGTATTGTTGACACCAGGATGCTAAAAGCTCCTGCAATTGTCCAACTGTGGTCCTTGCTGTGTGGACAATACACTATTTGTAGTGCATTGTCTCATTTATAAAGGCCTACAACCTTCTGTCTCATTCATTTGTGTTCTCTAATCTTGCCTATGTGTATATCTCCGATGTCTTGCCAGTTTTTCAATAGGCAGATATCTCTTATGTTTTCAGATCTAAGGACATACAACAATGACAAAGCCGCTTTTATATTTTATGCACATCAAAGGTTCCAGTATTTCTGGAGGTCCTGTTTGTATGTATTTATGTTGTTGTTTTGTTTCTGTTGGCTTATGAGAGCTTTCTACAAGATTACAAAAACAAAACTGTTTTCACCAGATTTGCCACAGATTTGCGGATTCTGAAAACCCACAGAATATTGCCATCCCTAAAGCTGTCTCTTAAAGCTACAACATTCATGTGAAAATATAGGACCACGCAACCAATACATCACTTTCATTTTACTGAAGTCTTTTTCATAGCTGAAGCATTTACAGGTGAGGTTGAAACGTTTAGTGTTTTATTCAGAACTTATGCTGTAACATCTGCTAAATGTGACTCATTGCTGAACATTTTGAATTCACTTGTAAGAAGGGAACTATGTATGAAAATATCTGTGCCATCTGGTCTGGAGAACCAGTTTGCCAGTTACTGCCTAGCTGAATTAGTCACTCCTGAGAGAGCAGTATTTCCTACTGATAACTTTAAGTATTGCTGTCCCAGATTCCCAAGCAATAGTTAAGAACATCAGACTTATTTCTTTCCTTTATAAAAACAGTAGCTGTACAAATTTCCTGCTTGAAAAGATGCATATACTAGATACAGTATACTACAAATGTTTTAAGTTAGTAAGATTGTTCTTATTTTCTTTTTAAGATTATTTTTCTCTTTTTAAATTGATTTGTGTGTGTGTGCTGTGTGTGTGTGTGTGTGTGTGTGTGTGTGTGTGTGTTAATAAATTCATCATAAATTGAGATTTGACTCTGACTCACACAACATTCTCTATCTAGAAGTCATTTCTGCAATGTTATTGGCCTGCCTGTTAATCAGAGGCAGCCAATGAGCAGTGAGCAGTGAATGAGCATGGCAGAGTGAGATAGCCACCAAGGGAATTAGAATTGATTGTCTGAGGAAGTTGTGACATTGTAATAATGGCTTCTCAAATTGCTATGGAGCACCAGCACCTGCACACAATTTTGTTGAGCTTTTGGAGCAAGTCAGTGTCAGGGAGAGACTAAATGTAAATAATCAAAGTTTAGCTATATCTGGAGGCACTGCAAGCAGCTAATCTCTGTTATTGAATTCCATGGGTTCATCCAGCAAACAGATCTAAAATTATCATATATAGGAAGATACACATTATATCATTTTTTAAAGATAAGCTGGTAAGATAATACTTTCTTTGTGGTACTCAATTGTCGCAGACCCTATTTAAGGGGGCTTCAGCTTCAACATTAATCTGGATAAATTTGAAAGTGAATCTTTTCTCCATATTTTGGCCTTCCATTCATATTGACACAGCATTTCTGTTCTCTCAAGAGGATACATTTGAAAATGTGACAATTTCTTATTAGACCATATGGAATGATGTTTGTGAGTCTGAGCTGGATGCACCAGTGAGTGGTGAAATATTTTGCTAATATTCATGCCAAAAGAATGACATGAGAACATTGTTATGTGTGGTCTCTCTGTTTCATCTTACTGAGATTTTATCACATTGTATGAATGCACAGTAAGGTAATTGAAGCATTTTATGAAATTTTAGGGAGGACGAGGAACTTTTGAGAAAAAAAACAAAACAAAAAAAAACCGCTAAGATGTGGAATGTTTCGAAAAGAAAACACTGTTTTCAAATATATCCAGAATCATTTGAATGGAGCAAGCCCTGCTAAAAATCTGTGATTAATGTCAGCAGCATACTGTTATTATGAGATCTCCTTTCAAGGCAGCTGCAGCTGTTTGCAATTATTTCAATCAAGATCCTGACAGTTATTACGAAAAAAACAAAACAAAAAAACATTAAGGTTAAAGCTACATTATGCAAGTATTATGCTTCTGTGGCAGATCCGGTCATAGGCCACAGGTCACATAGGGCAGCAAAACCCCCGCACAAAGATCTCACACATATTTACACTCCACTTCTTCATTTTTCATCCAAAAACCAATGAAACTGCAAATACTGAAATGCAACCAAATCTGCCACCATTACTGACAAATGTACATCTACTGACAAACAGATGCTATTTTAATTTGTTTATTCGAAAACATTTTCAGTCAAGACTGTTGTAAATAACACACATTTAAACCAATAAATATTCCTCTGAACCATATCAGCTAAAATACAGATAGAGAAAACTATAGCTGATCACCAAGGCATTTTCCTAACAGGTCTTACAATAATGTGATTTTCAAGATCTTTAATGTGGCGTGACAGATAGCTGTATTTATGTGAATAAACTCATTAAATTATTGTGAAAATTTCACCTTCTACTCCGCAAAAACGTCTGTGGCGTCCAAACTTTCATTCCTCGCATAGCTTGTTTAATTAAACAGCAATAAAACATTCTAAAGGTTGAAATGGACTCAAATTTGTTAACATACGTTATATTGCTGTCTTTTCTGCTGTAAACTTGAACTGTTTTATTCATGTATACTGTAACTGAGGACATAATATTTAACGTCTTCCATTCATTATTTGTAGCGCGCCAGCCAACCAGTAATCACAACAATTTTGTGCTTTGTTGCTTTTACACACAGCTCAGCTTTTAAATTCTGTCAGTTTTATAACGAAATACAAATTATAAATGTGTTTTTGCTCTTTATTTCAAGTTTATAGCAAGATATAAAGTGAAGGAACATCATAAGGCATGTAAAAAAAAAAACAGTTTAGCCTAATTTATAATGAAAATAATGTCTCGTCGTTCGTTATTGTAATCGGAAAGATGATTGACTCACATGCCGCTTGACAAACACATTATTGCAATATAGCCTACATATTGTTTGTATTTCGCTATAAAACTGACAGATTTTGAAAACTGAGATTTGGAATATTTCCCGGTGCTCCCAGTTTTGCATGTGCAAAAGGCTAAAATAGCCTATCTCAAAATATTATAACTATAATCTTTATTCTCAAAACATTTCGACTTTATTCTTAAAACATTTCGACTTTATTCTCGTAACATTTCAACTTTATTCTCGTAATATTTCGACTTTATTCTCGAAATATTTCGACTTTATTCTCGTAGTATTTCAATTTTATTCTCGTAATATTTCGACTTTATTCTCGAAATATTTCGACTTTATTCTCGTAGTATTTCAATTTTATTCTCGTAATATTTCGACTTTATTCTCGTAATTCCGACTTTATTCTCGAAATATTACAACTTTAATCTCATAATTTTGCATTTTTTTTTATTTTTTAATGTGGCACTAAAACGCCGTCGTAGACATGAAATAATAGTCAGAAAAGAAGAAAAAATTGTTTTACATTATTTATTGAACCTCCTGAACCTTATTTGGAAGAAAAAAGTGCATATGTGTTAGCTTGCAATGCAAATCAAGGATATCTAATATCTATAACAATATTAAAACAGACTACTTACATAAAATGTATATACATATTAGTTTACTAGTATTTAAATTATTAGTACATAAATTATTAGTTTTTTAGACACTCTGTGTCTTCTAATAATATATCTTGGTAATATTGTATTTAAATGCTTAGCTTCATGATTAAAACAAAATAATGTTTATGCAAAAATCAAAATATATAATGCAATGCAATAAAACATGTATTATGATCTGTAGGATTTAAAATGATACTAAAAGGCCTTTTACTTGCTAAAAAAATATATACCAATCATATGACAGACAGCATGTAATAGATGTATTGGGGAGTCCTTAACATCCAAGTGAAGTACAATTAATTCACGAAATTATGGTCTGCTCTCAATTTGTTCTGCTGATAGTGTTTTATTTTGTTTATCCAATGAATAGTTTGTGGTATGTTTATTCATAAAGCTTACCAAAGCTTGGGCCACAAGAGCCTGTTGCTTTTTTTTAATGTTGGTTTATGCTGTTTTTCTCTGTTGCTTTTGTGTGTGAATATAAATGACTGCAGCAGACTGTCAGAGACATATTTTCATCCTACACACACAGAGTCGCGCATTATATATTTCAGGATGACACTAGTGTCAAAAGCATCTGCTCCATAATAAGAAAGACACTCCGCTGATGGCACTCTGATGTGGGACAGACACGGCAGCAGATGGCTGATCTCTTTTTCTTCCTCTCTCTTTCTCTCTCAATCTTTCCCTCACTTCCTCCCCCCAAACCATTTGGCTTCTGCATGCAATGGTATCGCAGATCCTCCTATATGGGTAGAGGGTAATGCTGACCTTTGCTCAATGCATGAAAGATCATCCATCAAACAGAGTTTTCCCACAGCCAGTCATGCTATGGAAGATCCTGCTATGCTGACATTACATTTTTTGTTTAGTATTAGGGGGCTATGGAGTTTGTTTGTTTTTTCTTCAATGCAAGCATGATATATATATATATATATATATATATATATATATATAATTATCATTTAATTATTATCGTTTTGTTTTGTTTTCCTATCATAATAAAGAATTTTCCTATAATTAGAGCAATTCATCTGGGAATACAAAAGAAATGCAAAACAATATTTTTGCCATTCACAATGAGATGGAATGCAATACAATGGAATGGCATCCTAAAATTGAGATAACATATTATAATTGAATAAGACGCTGTAAAACCTGTAAGGCATATTGTAAGATGTCCATCTGAATATATTTGTGTACTGTGTTTATATATTTGTATATTTGTGTATTTGTATATTTAAATTGATACATTATATGAATATATGTATATGTGTATATTTTTAAGCATAAATATAATAAGTATGTACAATTACAATAATTTTACTTAGAATTTGTTATATTTTAAGGCCCAAACACCAAGTCTACTCTCAGCCTTTAACCTAACCCTAACATTTATTGACAATATAAAAATGTAACAGGCAGATAAATATATAGTAAGAAAAAAAAAATATATATATATATACAGTGGGTACGGAAAGTATTCAGACCCCCTTAAATTTTTCACTCTTTGTTATATTGCAGCCATTTGCTAAAATCATTTAAGTTATTTTTTTTTTCCCTCATTAATGTACACACAGCACCCCATATTGACAGAAAAACACAGAATTGTTAACATTTTTGCAGATTTATTAAAAAAGAAAAACTGAAATATCACATGGTCCTAAGTGTCCAGACCCTTTGCTGTGACACTCATATATTTAACTCAGGTGCTGTCCATTTCTTCTGATCATCCTTGAGATGGTTCTACACCTTCATTTGAGTCCAGCTGTGTTTGATTATACTGATTGGACTTGATTAGGAAAGCCACACACCTGTCTATATAAGACCTTACAGCTCACAGTGCATGTCAGAGCAAATGAGAATCATGAGGTCAAAGGAACTGCCTGAAGAGCTCAGAGACAGAATTGTGAAGAGCCTTGGTGAGAGAGGTAAAGTAGAACCCAAAGATCACTGTGGCTGAGCTCCAGAGATGCAGTCAGGAGATGGGAGAAAGTTGTAGAAAGTCAACCATCACTGCAGCCCTCCACCAGTCGGGGCTTTATGGCAGAGTGGCCCGACGGAAGCCTCTCCTCAGTGCAAGACACATGAAAGCCCGCATGGAGTTTGCTAAAAAACACCTGAATAAGATTCTCTGGTCTGATGAGACCAAGATAGAACTTTTTGGCCTTAATTCTAAGCGGTATGTGTGGAGAAAACCAGGCACTGCTCATCACCTGTCCAATATAGTCCCAACAGTGAAGCATGGTGGTGGCAGCATCATGCTGTGGGGGTGTTTTTCAGCTGCAGGGACAGGACGACTGGTTGCAATCGAGGGAAAGATGAATGCGGCCAAGTACAGGGATATCCTGGACAAAAACCTTCTCCAGAGTGCTCAGGACCTCAGACTGGGCCAAGGTTTACCTTCCAACAAGACAATGACCCTAAGCACACAGCTAAAATAACGAAGGAGTGGCTTCACAACAACTCCGTGACTGTTCTTGAATGGCCCAGCCAGAGCCCTGACTTAAACCCAATTGAGCATCTCTGGAGAGATCTAAAAATGGCTGTCCACCAACGTTTACCATCCAACCTGACAGAACTGGAGAGGATCTGCAAGGAGGAATGGCAGAGGATCCCCAAATCCAGGTGTGAAAAACTTGTTGCATCTTTCCCAAAAAGACTCATGGCTGTATTAGATCGAAAGGGTGCTTCTACTAAATACCGAGCAAAGGGTCTGAACACTTAGGACCATGTGATATTTCAGTTTTTCTTTTTTAATACATCTGCAAAAATGTCAACAATTCTGGTGTTTTTCTGTCAATATGGGGTGCTGTTGGGTACATTAATGAGGAAAAAAAATGAACAAATGATTTTAGCAAATGGCTGCAATATAACAAAGAGTGAAAAATTTAAGGGGGTCTGACTACTTTCCGTACCCACTGTATATATAGATAGATAGATAGATAGATTTAAAGTTTCTACAATTTTTCATATGTAAAATGCCATACAATTTTTAATCAGGTAACATATTTCAATTGTGTTGAAATTAGTCTCTAATGTACTTTTGACCTATTCTAAAATATTGTTTTAGGCCTACCAAATTTGTTCATCATTATCTTATGCTATACACCAGCAGTGAATAATCTCCCCTCATTAAACGAATATGGAGTTAAATGAGAGGATGAGGAAGAGCGACTCGGTTACGTATGTAACCCCTGAAGGAGGGAACGGAGACGTCACGTCGGATGACCGATGAATTGGGATCTCGCCAGAGAGACCAATCCACTTCGAGTGTAACTAAACGAGCCAATGGACATTGGCATGCGATCATTGCATCCAGCTGCCGTTGATCACAGCGTGAGTATAAGAGGCAGCAGGTGCACCGCATTAATTCATGCTTTTGCTGAGGAGCCGAGCCGGTGACCCGGCAGCTCAGCGGTGGTACAGCGACTGTGGCGACGGGACGTCTTAGCACCAATGCCAAATCCCAAAAGTTTAACCTCCTGGCCCCCCTAAGAAACCTGACAACCAGATCGTGCTTCCCCACCGACCTCCCCTCTATGGGGTCGTGGTGAGCGGAAATAGCAGCAACATAAACCTTAAGGGTGGAGGGGGACAGTCTACGCTCCAACCCTTGTTGCAAAAAGGAAAGCACGGCTCTGATCGAACATCTCCGGGGGTCCTCACGGTGAGAGGAACACCATTCGACGAACAGGTTCCACTTCAGTGCATAGGCCCGTCTTGTGGACGGTGCTCGTGCTGAAGCGATAGTGAGAGCTACCTCCTGGGGCAGATCACCTAGAACCTCCACGTCCCGTCCAGGGACCACACATGGAGTTTCCACAAGTCTGGACGCGGGTGCCAGAGGGTGCCCCATCTCTGAGAAAGCAGATCCTTCCTCAGAGGAATCGGCCAGGGAGGGGCTGTCGCGAGGAGCACGAGTTCCGGGAACCAGGTCCTGTTGGGCCAATATGGAGCCACTAACAAGACCTGCTCCTCATCCTCCCTGATCTTGCACAGTGTCTGTGCTAGCAGGCTCACTGGGGAACGCAAACAGGTCTACCTGAGCAACTCCGAACCGACTCCAAATCAGCTGGACCACCTGGGGACGGAGTCTCCACTCCCCAGGAAGTGCCGCTCGAGACAGCTCCGATGGCCGAGGCATCCGTGAATACCACAGCATGCCTGGATACCTGCTCCAGGGGCACTCCTGCCCGAAGGAACGAGGGATCTGTCCATGGGCTGAAGATTTTGCGGCAGGCCGGTGTAATCTGAACCCGGAGAGTACCGCGTTTCCACGCCCACCTCGGGACTCGGCCATGGAGCCAGTGCTGAAGCGGTCTCATATGGAGCAGACCGAGCGGAACTATCGCTGCAGCTGCAGCCATATGCCCCAGGAGCCTCTGAAAGAGTTTCAGTGGGACCGCCGTCCTGCCTGATAAAGTCTTGAGGCAGTTCAGCACCGACTGAGCACGTTCCTGGGTGAGGCGTGCTGTCTGGTTGACCGAATCCAACTCCATGCCGAGAAAAGAGATACTCTGCGTTGGCACTAGTTTGCTCTTTTCCCAGTTGACCTGAAGACCCAGCCCAAAGGGCAGGACCTTGTACTGATATGCCTGACCCTCGAACGTGAATCGCAGGAATGGCCTGTGTCGTGGGAGAATCGAGACATGAAAGTACGCGTCCTTCAGGTCGATCGCTGCAAACCAATCTAGGGGACGGACGCACCCAAAAATGCCTTTCTGCATCAACATCTTGAACGGCATCTTGTGAAGTGCACGGTTCAAAACTCGCAGATCCAAGATCGGTCGTAACCCACTGCTTTTCTTGGGCACAATGAAGTAAGGGCTGTAAAACCCCAACCTCATATCGGCTGGAGGGACCGGCTCTATCTTGTCCTTTGCAAGCAGGACTGCAATTTCCGCACGCAAGACAGGGGCATCGACGGCCTTGACTGAAGTGAACCGGATGTCCCCGAACTTGGGGGGACACCGGGCGAACTGAATCGTGTAGCCGAGTCTGATGGTCCGCAGGAGTCACCGAGACGGACTGGGGAGCGCTAGCCAGGCTCCAAGAGACCGTACCAGCGGGACCAACGGGGCCACCGACATACCCGCGGTGGGGCAGTGAGGTGGAACACAGGGACCCGGCCCGGAGCCTGTGATGGCGGGGGGCGGGGTCTGGGTGTGCAGTGTAACACTCACCTGATTCCTCCTCGTGAGGGAGGAAACACAGGAACCCGGCTTGAGGCTTGTGACAGCCTGGCGTGTGACGACTTGAAGCGGGGACTCGAGTGCTACTGCCCTTACCTGGTTCCACGAATGGGCAGGAGGGGTGTCTTGAGACCCCAAGATTGAGGAAACCGCTCTTTTACTGATGTTTTGGGTACCGCTGGCTGCTGGGCCAACGGCGGACCAAAAACAAAGCAAAACAAAAGATTCTCCACCCGGCCCTCCGGAGTGGTGCGGTCACCATCTCCCGACGAGCAGTCTCCTCCATCTCTGGGTCGCCCGTCTCAGGGCCTCTTGCACTTGCGCTTGCCGCCAGGTTTGGCGGGGGCCTGGATGGGCTGGGCGTCCTGCCTGCGACCGGCTCCACGATGCTGCCTGGTGGAAGGCTGCTGCGGCTGCAGGGGTGGCCGCAGGGGGGTGCCCATGGCGACGAGCAGGCTGAGGGGCTGCCACCGAGGTGGAAGCAGTAGGTTTCCTCCGGCGCATGATGTGTTTGATCTCCTCAGTCTGGGCTGCCGAGAACTGCTGGGCAAAGCTCTCGACAGCGTCGCCGAAAAGGCCGGTCTGCGACACGGGAGCATTCAGGAATTGTAGCTTTTCTTGCTCCTTCATGTCCGCGAGACACAGCCAGAGATGGCACTCCTGGACCACTAACGTGGACATCGCACGACCCAGAGACTGCGCGGTCACATTCGTTGCGCGGGGTCCGTCACAGCAGGGTGGTAGCGGCTGTTAGACACAGTTGCATGGCCACAGACCACTCCACGGAGGGGATGCCCGCGTACCCCAAAGCAGCTCCACCATCGAGGGTGGTGAGGGGGGAGGAGCCACAAGATTTGTTTCGGGCAGTGAAAGGTGCCTTCCACGATCTTGTGAGCTCCTCATGCACTTCCGGGAAGAATGGCACCGGAGGGGGGGCGCTGAGAACCAGCGCGACCCCCACCGAGAAACCACTCGTCCAGCCTCGAAGGATCGGGATGCGGTGGAGGATTCCACACAAGCCCAACATGTCACCCTCAGATCACCTCTGACTCCACCGGATACAGCGCCTCCCCGGTTGCCAGGACAAACACTAAATCGCGGCAGAGGGACTCCACCATGTTTGAGTCTATTATGCAACTCCGAGATGGTCATGTCCCCACAAGAAGAACATGAACCGTCCACGAAAGCTTCCTCAGCGTGCTGAATGCCCAGACACGTGAGGCAGCGATCATGACCGTCTTGAGGCGCCAGGAAACGACCACACCCAGAAACGCACGGGTGATAAGACATCTTTAAAAAGACGCAATCACCCGTGTTGCTCTTTTAGAGAAATTTGCTCTTTATTAAGTGCTGAAGCACGCAGGGGAGCTGGCCACTACACACTCCTAGTGTGACTCTCTTCACGGGAATCGTCTCCTCTTTCTCCCGTGAGACCGCGACCACCGCTGCTGCGCTGTAACGCCCGCCCGCCCGCACGCACGCACGCACGCACGCGCTCGCTCACGCGCTCGCTCGCTCGCTCTTCTCACTCGCAGGAAAGGAGAGCAGCAGTGATTCACCGCCGCTCGGCTCCGAAGCGAAAAGATGAATTAATGCGGTGCACCTGCTGCCTCTTATACTCACGCTGTGATCAGCGGCAGCTGGATGCAATGATCGCATGCCAATGTCCATTGGCTCGTTTAGTTACACTCGAAGTGGATTGGTCTCTCTGGCGAGATCCCAATTCGTCGGTCATCCGACGTGACTCGGAGTGACCGACTGAAAGGGAACGATATGTACTGCAGCTAAAGGGGCTCAAAGCACCATCTTTCCCAATTACATCTCAGCATTGAGTGAGTCTTTGTTCTCTGCTGTCATGAGAAGGTGCTCATTCAGATTTCTAATGCAGCTGTCATAAACGCGCTTTCAGCTGCTGGCAGTTTGTTTGCTTCCTTTGTCTTGTTCATGACAGAGAAAGATGTTGTGAAGTAGTTTGATATTCTATACTCTTTTCATTCAATCAGAAAGATGCAACCTCCTTTTGGACCATGTTAGCTGCGAGGGCATGTGCATGTATTGGACTGATGGCCGTTTTAATATATACACTGTATTATTTAAATTAATGTTCTGGATCAATTCAAGTTAAAGCTGAAGAGTTTCATTTCTGCAGTAATTGCAAATGGATGTACAAAATCTTCTTTTCTTTTCAGCGATGTCAGCTTATAGGTTTATGTTCATGGTGAGAGCCAGGTTTAGTTATTCAAACTTTAAACTAAACAAGATGTTTAAGATTCATTTAAAAAAAAATTAAAAAAAACTCCAAGCTACCTAAATATTTATTTGATTTAAACCTTTTTCAAAGTCACACCATTGGTTTCGCAAATGTTGCTGTGTTGTTCGAACAAACATGACAATGTTGCAAACAGAGTAAATGGCTTACTTATAGCTGTCTCTGCATATTAATCTGGGATAGGAAAAGGGATTGTAACATTAAAAAAGGACACACTTCACCTTTAAGCTCTACTGACAGCACTTGTGACATGTCGATTTTCACAGACAGTAATTTTGCCTCATCCATCGACATTTTTAGCTTCTAGCACATACAGACATTTTCATGGACAAACTGCTTATCCAATTTCTATGATGTACTGTAGACACACAGCAGCTGAAGTGAGAGAGGACAGCTGGGAGCTGCTGGGAAGGAGTTACCCCAGTGATCAATTTATTTTCAGAGAAGGACCATTGAGAGAGTGAGTGTACTCTCAGAAAAAGAAAAAAACAAAACATTTCTTTAAGGGTACAACAGTTTGTCACTGGGGCAGTACCCTCAAAAGGAACAGCTTCTTTACCCCAAATGGTTCATATTAGCACCATAAGAGCACATATTGCTACCTTGATATTACTAATATGCACCCTTTAGTGGTAAATTAAAAAAGGTACAAAGGTTTCCCTTTGAGGGTACTGCCCCAGTGACAAGCTGTTGTACCCTAAAGGTGCAATTTTTGCACATTTTTTTCTGACAGTGTGGAAGTGAGAACTTCCACAGAATACTGTTTCCTTTTTTTTTTTTTTTTTTTCACATTTTGGTCTATTCTCTTCCTCCTGGATTAGCCCTTAAAAGCGAGAGTGTGACAGTTAAGCCAGTTTTCTTTTGCTGTGCCCAATTGTCCAAAAATAGCTTGATAAACTGCCATTTCAGCGTTGTGTTTTTTAGAAAAATGAGTGACCTATTTATGATTAAACTGGAGGTCATTTCAGTGACTTTACTTCTAAATCTAACACACTCTCGTGGCAGTTCACAACTACTTTATGTTTTTTGTGAATTGGTGGCTAATTGAGTTTGTACAGTCTCATTTGTACATTCATTTGATTTGCCACTAACAGTTAGGTTTAGGTATGGGGTAGAGGGGGACCTTTATGTTTAGACAACTTTTTTTCTAAAAATCATAAGTTCTGTATCATACAGACTGTATTAATTATATTGTCAAAATTCATACAAAACACCACCTCAAAATAGTTACATTTCTCATCAGGTTGGGAAACCCATTTAAATAATTTTACCCCTGTTTTACCCATATGCTTCTATATATTTGACTAAAGTCAACATTTGCATTAACATTCTATGTGCAGGACTTCATTACTGTTGGTAAAATGGGCCCAGATGTGCCAAATGAATTGAGCAGATAAGAGAAAGAGGTGCAAAGAACAAACACAATGACAGATAACACCTTACATTAACACCTCAAACAGCCTGCTTTTAAAAATTTGCAGTGAGAAATAACTACCATGTCTTCACATGCCATATTTTGACTGTAGACAACATGTTTGTTGGATTCATTTGGTGTGTTTTGTTTTTTTGTTTTTGTTTTATGTAATACTCTTTGGCTTTTATTACTCATTTATTTTCTTTCCATTATTTCACCAGAAACTGATTTATACACTTTGTTTTGAGTCATGAAGGCGTAGTCTGTGAAAGTAAGACCCAGAAAAAAAAAAAAAAAACACTATTGAAAAACAATAGCTTTGAGATGTGAACATGTTTTTCCCAAAACATTGTACTTGTCTGAGTAACTCCTCTTCACGGTCCCAGTCTGTTTCCCTGTGTTTGTTGTGCTTGGATCGCTGCCTTGTTGAACAGTGTGATGTCTTTGCCATACTTGTTTGTGTTATTTGCATTTGCCAGTTTAACACACCATGGTGTCAGTATGCTTAATTGTTAACAGAAGTACTGAGAGCTTAATGCAAGGCACTTCATTTGCACGGGTCCTCTAAACCACAGACACAACAGCTTTCAGTGTGAAGTTCAGTCTATTTTGAGTTTCCCTACATAGCCATAACTTTGAACATCTGAACATCTAGTCAACTTTCCATACACTCACCATTGGGTAATCAAACACCTTTGACACTTTAGGAGGTGTAAGATTTGTTAACGATTGTGAAGATCTTGTTTTATTGGTTTTGGTAGATGTTCTGTGTCTCTGGATCAGCGAGAGACTGTTGCTTCAGTGGATTGTTTTCGTAACAGTTTGTTTGGATAATGTGAATTGCTGAGGGGTTTCATCTCTGACTCTCCGTTAATACGCTGACCTGGATTTAAAGATTTCCTTTGTGAATCTGAATTGTTGTTGTTGTAAATATGTTTTGTAAATGTGTGGGCAAGAGCCAAATTTCCTTTAGAAATCTAAAGCCTATAAGCTCAAATAAAAAGGCATAAACTTCAAATTTGCTGAAAAAGTATTTATTTTATTTTATTTTTTTATTTTAAGTATTTTTGATTATATTTTGAAAAAAATAAATAAAAAAAGCGAAACATTTTAAAATCAAGATATATTTATTTTGAAAAGAAAAATTCCATTAGATTATATGCAATGTTTTCAGTAAAATGTATAAAAATTAAGAGAGTTTAAGCTTAAAAAGCTTTATTCAATGAGAAAACACATATCTTTTATTATTTATTTATTTACAATTGGATATATATATCAAATGATAGTGGATATTTAATGTGTTTAAATCTTCATTGCATTTAAATAACCTTTGCTGTCATCTAATCTAACATCTAAATCTAATGTAATCTTTTGCAAATCTCAAAATGAATATCCATGTTTCTTACTGAACATTGTAATGTTTTGATGACTAAATTTACTTGTAGCATTCAAAATGATTAATTTATGTTAGTATTTTGTCTTTTATTCAAGCTCTTTTAAGCTCTGAGTGGGGTATAACAAATGCCAAATGAAAATGATTTTTTATTAATTTTTTTTATTTTTAGTAGGCAACTAGTAGGCAAGATGCAGACGATTATTAGATGCAGACTGAATACATACTGAATCTGGTATCAGCTAGAAATCTGCAGGATCTCCTTACGCATAATTATGACCTAGATATCCACTTGCCTTCAAAGAAATATTCACTTTTTGTGTAAGTTAGCAGTCAAACAGGCCTTAACCTGTCACAGGCTGTGTGCTACTTCTTAGCCTTGTGAAACCGCACACAAGGCATTCTTTAAACTAAAGCATAATAGAAGTCTTTCACAGGTGCTATCTGCTAAAGTCATAAAAATGTCAGCCAGGAGGGAGAGATCTCACAGTATTGAGAAATTTCTTTTCTGTTCAGCATCCAGATATATGTGGAAATACATTGTATTTATGTATCATGGTTTATAGTATTCATGGACATGCACGTATTTATGCCTTTATATTGAGATTTTAATGTCTGCAAACAGGATCAAACATATATTGTTATTAAGTATATTTTATAGGCTATATGTATGCATATTTTCTAAGGTTTCCTAAATAAAAACATTTTCACTCTAATGTTGTGGAATAACTAGCATAACAGACTAGTGAGTATCTTTTCCGGTAGCAACAACTTTTTCTAATGACTAACGTGACAAAACTGATTAAATGATACATAATATGAAAGTATAGTTATATGTTTAAAAGAAATCGTCCCTTTAAATATCTATAGTTAGCTTCTTTTTAATAGTAACTTGTACTTTTTCAAAGAGCTTCACTCTTGTTTGGCTACTTTAGCTTGTAGCTTTTTAAGCTAAGTTCACCTAACACTGTTTGTCACAGTCAACAAACGTTTTAATTTTCAGCATATCAAGCTATATTTTACTTTTCACAGTTGTGTGTACAGTTTGGAGATGATTGGTAACTCTTCTAAACCTTAAATGACAGGCTTCGCCCAATTTAGAATGGGTCAAGGCTGGGGCAGGAAAATTAGAGAGTGCAGCTAAAAACAAGCCAAAATACAGTGACATTCTTAATCATTCATGTTAAGAATATGATAAGACTAATCTTGAATCAAACTCTCCATATTCAGGCTGATTAATTCTCCCACATATCTCTGTAAAACAAACAGCTGTGAAAGATCCAGTCTACATTCCAGTCTGACATTGTAGAACCTGAAGTGCACAATGGAATTGGACACATATGGAAAATCTCTAGCCTAAAGCCACAAAGTCAATCTTTACCACATATGGAAATGGGTGAAATGAATCTCAGGCATGTGTATTCAAAATCCAGATCACTGAAAATATTCCCTAATTTAGATTTCCCTACCTTCCATGAAATCCAAACTGCTTTTCTTGTTTACAAAGCCTTTTCTCTTTGCTTGCTTGCTCGCTTTATTGTACCATTTGTCTTTACCACTGCCTTCTCTGCTGTGTCTTGCAGGCTTTAAGAGTGTGGTTGAAGTTCAGACTAAAATGTCGGTTTGTGGTGGTCTTCCTGTTTCTCTTCAGTCTATCGGTGGTGATGATATACACCCTTCCTCCCTTCCCATCTGAGCAGAGTAGGCTGAACATAAGGGGCCCCCGCAATAACAAACCCAGCAGGCTGGTCGAGAAGTTGTCTCTGAGACATTATCTTCCAACGTCTTCATATGAACACAGCAAAACCTGGAAGAATCCTGAAATGAAAGATTCTGCTAAACATCTCCTTATGGTCAACCATCACCAACTATCATTTTCCTTTGGAAAAACAGCGTCAACTGAAAAGCCTGCAAAAAGTAAAGCAAACAGAAAGGAACGATATCTGCAGAACATAAACAAGCATCCAGTTACAGCATTTGCAGCCGGTGCCAAAAGAGGGCGAGCTGTTAAACTAGGAAATAGCAGCAACTCTGACCCAACCATCCATCTTCTTCGCTCCAGACATGACCCAGCATTCCCTCAATCTGCCAGCATCCAAAGCCTCCACCCAAACAACAAGACGTGCAGGCTCAAATGCACTCCAGATGAAGCCAAAGCAAACAGGCTTGTGGGGCAGTTCTCTGATTCACAGCAGGTGGTAAAACTGAAACAGGCCCCTGGAGAGGCAGGAACACATGAAAGACGAGCAGAGCCCTCTGAGAGGAAGAGGCCCAAATTCAGAGCAAAAACCAAAGACAGTATTCCAGAAGAGGCTGGCATCAAGGATTCAGCCAATGACTGGTGTATGATGGTCTCTGATGAGACTTTCAGTGATAACTGGAACCAAACCAAAGCAGAGTCTCTACCCTGGCTCAGTGAGGATGATATAAAAAAGATGGCACTTCTCTCAAGAGGCACTGTGTTAAGCAAAGCCAGGCTTCCGGGCCATGGACAAGTGCTTCAGGTTGAATTTAGTGAGAAAAAAGACATCTTTGCTCCTGCAGGGGACAATCATATCACACGCTGTGAGACAGGAAGCTGTGCTCTCATAAAACGTCCCAATGACTGGTTTGAAGTGTTCGCCTTTCACCTGGACAGAGTTCTGGGTCTGAACAGGAGCTTGCCCGCAGTGTTGAGAACATTCGACAGTGAGATTCTACCGTACAAGTACACCAATGGATCTCCCAGACCAGTGATATGGTGGGATCCCAGCATCCAACATCTGTCTGATGCTGAGAACGACCAAAACTCTTTCTCACTCACTTGGCCACAATATCAGACTCTACTTCAGAGCAGGTGTGGTACTCGGGTACCACTGAACTTTACAACCTGTGTGGGAGTTCATCATTCAGAGTGGGGGAGGCTTGCCTTGTTTGACTTCCTGCTGCAGGTAAGAAGCACTATTAAAATTGATTTTTTTTTTGCACAGCTTTTGAGTATAATGTGTTATTATATATTTAATGAGAGTAAATTGCATATATATATATTGCAAATAACACAAAAAATATATGATTATCTTATAACCTAGGTTCTTAGGTCCTAACCCTAACCCTAACCCTAAAGCCCTGAACACACCAAGCCGATGCCGACGAACTAGTGGCGATGAAAGCACGACGCTCAACACCTGACGGCCAAGTAGCATGTCCGTTCTGCACCTTTCTCGTGCACTGGTTCGCCAGCTGAACAGCCAATCAGTATGATCAGATGGCCCGACTGACGTCGATTCAACGTCGAATCGGCCGAAAAAAAGCAGACGAGGACCAACTTCAGCCGACGGTGCGGAACACACTGAGAAAACAAAGGAACAAAAACTGCCCGACAGCCGACCAATCGGCTTGGTGTGTTCCGGGCTTAACTCTTTTCCTGGGGAGCCACTGCCCTACAGAGTTTAGCTATAACCCTAATCAAACACCCCTGAAACAGCTAATTAAGGCTTTCAGGATCACTTGAAGAATCACAGGCTAGAACATAAGCTTGCAAATATACCGGACAGTGGGTCCCCAGAAACAGGGTTGAAGTCCTAGATCTTTTAAAAGATTGGGATATGTAGACCATGAAATCAAAATGGTTACTAATTTAAGTTTAAAAGGTTACTAGGTTATATGACACTAGTTGATATACATTTAAACGATGTATGTGACCACTGTGGTTAGAAACTCTTCTATGAGTCACAAAATTTAGGGTGCTGCCAAGCACATAATGGCCTACCTGCCAAGCCTGGTATTTAAAGTAATTCATGTTTTCCATTTTAGCATTGGCATTATTCCTGCTTAAAACGGACTCTCTTAAAGGTGAAGTGAGTGATTTTAGCATTTTGGGTTTTAAACTTGTTTTCTGAACAGTGCATTTGCCATTGGTTAGACTAACAGAAAGTTGTGCCTCAAACTCAAACCATTGGTTGAGCCACGATTGTTGTGTTGGGTTGGTTGGGATGCTCATTCAGTCAGAGATTTAAACAAACTTTAACTTTTATAATAGGTTTACAATTGACAAACTAGACAAATTCAACATTGTTTAAGTCTGGACATCTGCAGCAAATAGTCACACATGAAATGTCGAGAAAGTCTGTCTGATTCAATTCTCATAGGAGAGTCACCACAGTTCACATCTCTGTTGAAGATTGAGATCTTCATGAAAAATATCAAACTTCAAACACGTTAAGATAAGATACGAAAGAACACCACTGCTGAAAGTTATATTAGACTACATTAATGCAAGTGAATTAGCTGAATTTGTCTGATAATTTACATTATGTTCACAACAAGCTTAAAGGACAGCATGAAATCATTAATCATATTTAAAACTATATATATATATATATATATATAGTTTAATATTTGTTTTTCCGATATTAAATTAGCAAAGGAGAGGGCAATTTAACATGAAAAAATACATACTTCACGTTTAAACAGATTCACATGAGGCTGTTTTTTTTTCTTCTGTTCTTCCTTGTCTTCTTTCTCCTGATAGCTCTTGAAATGATTTTTAATTAAAAAATGCAATCACCGGTGTGAGTTCATGACAGTCAACCTAGTTGTTTAAAACAATGATTGTAATTGATAACCAGACAGTTAATACCCAGCTGAATCACAGGCAGGTTCAAAATAAAGAAGGGTTGCATCTAATTGAAGGAGTGGGTTTGACATGTAATTAATGAAACTGTGATTTAGCTTAGTTTAATTATCTCCTCACAACCTTCGATTAGCAAGCATGCTATCTATCTATCGTTTTTTTGTTTTTTTTGTTTTTTTAAATAAATCCTATTTTAAGATAATCATGTTTCTACATAATGCTCTAAACTATTCTCTAACGGTCTTTTTCAAAATCAGAATCAGAATGAGCTTTATTACCAAGTATGTTTACACACACAAGGAATTTGACTTGATGACAGGAGCTTCCAGTGCAGTAGACACAGTACTAACATACATGATTAGTGCAGACATGCAGAGTCAAGCTCAATATTTTAATTTTATAGTATATATAATTCATTAGACAAGCACAGTAACAAGAGTGCCCAATGAGACTTTCATTCACTGTGAATGATTATATTTCTAGTTTTGAATAGCACGAGGATTGCGATTCAGTATCACCTCATTAGCAGGTTTAGAAGAGCTATTTTACACTTTTTGCTCCACTGTTTTTTTTTCTTTTTTTTTCTTTTTTTTCAAGAACCATAGTTGTCATGGTGACACTTAATTAAAATTGTGAACATAGGTAATGGAGGAAAATGTATCCTTTCGAGTAAACAGGTTGAAACTGATAGGGTTAAAGTTCCTTTGTAATTTTATGATTTTAGGATAATCTTTACAAATGTAAAAATCAAATAACACACTGACACTGAAACTTGGTAGCTGCATTAGCTTATACAGCCAGAATTTTAACCAATGTGCTTTACAAACTAAATGATTAAAAACACCAAATAGCACAAAAATAAAATATAGAGCAGTAAAACCAAAAAAACAAACAAACAAACAAAAAAAAAATGCGCTTGCTGAAGATATTAAAAGAACAGTTCACCAAAAAATGAAAACATACTCACCTTCAGGCCATCCAAGATGTACATGAGTTCGTTTTTTCATTGAAACAGATTTAAGAAATTTAGCATTAAAGTACATCACTTTCTCACCAGTACAGTGAATGGGTGCCGTCAGAGTTCAAACATCACAATGATCCACAAGTAATCGACACAAAATGTCCTGTGAATTGAAAAGCTGCATAATTATAAGAAACAAATTCATCATTATGGCATTTTTAACTTTAAATTGTTGCTTATTGCTCACCGAGTTTTAGCAAATTATATTTTTTGAGTAATCTACTTTAGCGTGCTTTCACTCCTTGGAACCATAACCTTGGCATATCTTTGTCAAATCAGCACTTCATTCTATGCATTTTACATATAATTTACAGCACTGCAAAACTTATCTTCCTGCTTGATTAGAAATCAGGCCAAATCATATGTGAAAAAATGACTTGATGGCAGACATACTGTAGACTAATGCTATGTGCCCAAGAATGTGTAACTGCAAGTGCTTATGAATGTGCTTCATGAATTTGTTAGAATAATCTCTGTGTGTGAAAACTCTGTGCTGTGAAAAAGTGGGAGTATGGATGGTACATGAATAATACATTAGATCTTAGAAGAAAAGTCAATAGCTGTAACATGGCCAACAGCTAATAGCTTCGTATTGATTTGGTGAAATTGCTGACTGGGACCCTTGAACACTTGTTCCTCTCTATTCATTTAGCACCTCTGATGGCACTGATGTGAAACCTCACACCCTTAAGCACAGAACAGTGTGAAGGACACACTCACTGTCACCATGGGAAACACAAGTCCTTCTGTGTGCTGCTCTGAAATGCAGATCAGTGGTTCTCAACTGGTGGGCCACAGGTCTGGCCTGATAGGATCTCAGATGGCAGGAAGTAAGATAATGCAGATAATACAATGGATTTAACCATATAATCATACATAGTTATAGGACAGCAAATTAAAAATATGCTAATCAGCATTTGTTGTGTGGGGGGAAAACGACAACATTTTTTATACATTTCATTTTTTGATATCCAAACCAACCGATTTCATATTGGATTCACGTTTAACATGCAAATTTGCATTTACCAGTCTAAAGCCACTTGGTTTAGAAGTGACCTAAGTAAGTGATGCTTCATGCAACGCTACACTGTTGACAATAGTTGTGGACCTACTATTTTCCATAATGTGTCTGTGCCTTTAATAAAATTTGATGTGCAAAAAGTACATTTTCCATTGTCAAGTTTAGCGATAGTTCAGCTTTCTGTTGGTCAGTGTGGCTAATTCACATGACCAAATGACTAGATTTTGGCCACAAAAATGATTCAAACAGGCTGTTAAATCACTTAAACTGTTGTTAATTACATTTATAACTCAAATAAATTTTCCTTTTCATTTTAATCGTTTAGTGTTCCAATATTTTCTTTTTACCTTTAAGAACTTCTTAATTTTCCATGAGTTTTTCAGGCATAGGAATCATAATTTGATTTAAATTAAGCACTGATATGGATAGCCATATAGACATATGGAAAACTCTGTCTTCAGTAAAGTCTCTGTCAACTGATTGAACTTCAAATTCGACTCCTAGTCTTCATTGCGCATTGAGCATTACTGAGCTTCATTGAGCATACTGGTCTCTCTATGGAGTTTAACTGTAAATTTCCTTGCTTCTAATGCATTTAAAATTTTGCCAAATTATATTGCCAAGTTTTAAACAAATTGTGTCAACGGCAGCTCAACTGTCATTAAAAAAAAAATTCATGCTACGTTTTACTCAAATTGTTATTCTGAATATGCAAAATATAATTTGTAATTACAGTATTTTTGTTATAAATGTGCTAAAAATGCTTGTATACCAGTATGTATAAAGGCATATGTAAACCCAACATAACACACACCAATGACAAAGATGACTGCATTGGCTTCTGAACAAAAGGTCACATGATTCAGAATATTCATGGGCTGTGACATGGAAATGTCTTCAACAGAAATGCTCTGTGGCATTCACCATGGTTCACTAGCAGCATTGGGCTAGAGCATTATGTAAGCGAGCCCTAAGGTTATCACAGTGCTGGCTCTATGAGAAAAGAGAGCACGGATTTGAGTATGATGTGCGGCAAGAACACAATGTGTGTTGACGACTGTCTGCTTCTGAAACTGCCAACTGACATCAGCTGTCACAGACACTGGGCTCATTTTAAAAATATTATTATTTTTAGTACAATATCAGCATGTAGACAAGTGACATTAACATCTTTTCTAGCTATTTTTAAGGCATTGTTTGTACATAATTGACAGAGTTTTATACTGCTGCAAGAGTTTAAAACTCTTTTTATTCAGTTATTTTATTTAAAATGAAAATACAATTTAAAATTATATATACACTGTAAAAAATGACTGTGATTTTAACGGTAAAAAAAACTGTGAAAATGCTAAAAACCTGTTAAATGGTTAACGGTAAGTTCCTGTAAAATTTTCAGGGAAAAACCGTAAACTGACATTCCCAGAATTCAAATTTTGTTTGAATTTAATGTTTTTTTCTTTGAAATAACTGTTTCTTATTAGTTATGTTTAATAGGGTTGTATGTTACATCTAATGTTGTTAAATTAATGTTTATTGCATATTTCAGTTTAATGAGTCTCACCATGATGGTGTTTAGTGTTTGTGTGAATGACACTGTGCACCTTCTATATATGTTATTATTTAAAAGTTGCTTGTGATGGGCTTTGGTTCATCATGTGACTTTCTCATCACCACCTGCATTTGGTGGTTATCAGTGTATTTCAAAGGTACAAAACAGATTTCAGTACTTTAATAGGTTGGTATATTAACATTATATCAGTTAATGAAATTGCGGTATTTAACTGTAAATTTAAGTTAAAACTGTAAAACCTAAAGTGTTTCCAAATGTTTTGCAGAATGTTCAAGGTGCTCTTTTCCATACAATAACTAATGCTGATTTACATTTGAAAGTTCATAAATAAATCATTCATTCATTTAAGTATGTGGTATTAAAAAAATAAAGTATTACTGTAGAGTATGCATTTTATAGGGGTTTGAGCTTTAAACCTTTAAATCCTTTACAACATTTAAAGGGAAAAACATATTTAAATGCCTTTCCAAGATTATAACCCAGCTCCATCTTCAGGGGATCTCAGTTGTTCTGGGATCAAGACCTGGTTCACTTTACAGTGTGAAATATAGCATTGGTGTGTCCGTATGGCCTGTGGAGTTTGAGAGGGAGGGAAGGTGTTCTAACTGAGAATGAGCTGGTAAAACATACACTTACTGCACCACAGGGTCACATCTCACCTTAACTTCTCACCCACAGTGTGGCCCCAGCACACAAATGAACCAAAGAGGAGTAATGTTGTTAAATGTTATGAGAAAAGATAAACCACAGTATTACCACTGGAATCTCTTAAGACTCTCTGCACTGCAAGTTTAGTTGCCTGCCTTGATAAAGGAAAATTGAGTTTGAAAACTATTTATACACTATGGTTACTAAGTAATCCTGAGTACTCAGGTTTCACAATTTTACACTGTACACTGCATTATTATTCTTATTTTCATATTTGTGAGATTAATAACACTGCTAGATAAGTATAGTATGAGATGTAAATATATAACCACTATTTAACATTGCTGGCATGAAACGTATGAGGACAATGCCATAAAGAACCCAATTGCAGTTTATTTACAATGGTGAAGATTCAAAAACATAAAATTAATTCTAGACATCAGCAGGAATTATTGGCTTGACTAGATAATGAACAATGACAATGACATGACATATACTTCAATACAGGACAAAGTAGCAAACATGAGGGTTTTAAAACAAGACTATGGGGTAATCACATGATGTGAAAAACCAATGACAAAACAGAACATGAACCAATGAGAGAACAGAATTAAAGGGATAGTTCACCCAAAAATGAAAATTCTGTCATCATTTACTCACCCTCAAGTAGTTTCAAACCTGTATGAATACCTTTGTTCTGCTGAACACAAAGGAAGATATTCTGAAGAATGTGGGAAACAGAGCAGTTCTGGGGCACCATTGACTTCCATAGTATTTTTTTTTTTTTTTTCATACTATGGAAGTCAATGGTGCCCCAAAACAGCCTGTTTACAAACTTTCTTCAAAATATCTTCCTTTGTGTTTGGCAGAACAAAGACATTTATGCAGGTTTGGAACTACTTGAGGGTGAGTAAATGATGACAGAATTTTCATTTTTGGATGAAGTATCCCTTTAATAATGAGACAGCAAGACAATGAACTAATGAAAACATGACATGAACAACAATCAGGAATAGGAGGTCACATGACGTGAAACAGGAAACCAAAGTAGAAGACCTGCTATATACTGTGTGTATATATATATATATACTGTATATAAATATAATTTTTTTTACATATTTTTGTTCATATTTACATGAACAAAAGACAAGCTGTTCAAACTAACCCCCTTTCAAAATAATGTAAAACACTACTTTACCCAGGTTTATCATTTAAGTGGTTTTAAAAATATGTGGTTTTAAAGCCTATTTGTGAATGTCTGACATACATGAATTCAGTTTTTCATTTTTTTAATGTGATTAATTTGTTGTTTTCTCCAGGTGAATGACAGACTAGACCGGTCTTGCTGTGGTTTCAGACCAGACCCATCGGAACTCTGTGTAGAAAACTTGCTTCATGTCAAATGTGGAAACCCAAAGGACTTAAATCTGGTGCACATCCTGGTAAAGGAAATATTGGTGATTTGTCCGATTATCCAATAATAACACATCAATACCATCCAACATCCACATTCTAGATAGTCCAACCCTCCGAGTCCATCTCACATTATCCACACACACACACACACACACACACACACACACACACACAAACACAAACACACGTTTGTTTCTGTGAATTGTGGGGACTTTCCATAGACTTCTATTAATTTTATACTGACCAAACAATATTTTCTATCTCCTAACCCTAAACCTACCCCTTACAGAAAACCTGTTTGCATTGTTACACTTTCAGATAAACATCGTTTACTATTTTTAATAATTTCTTCCCTCGTGGCGACCGCAGGCCGGTCCCCACAATGTCAAAAATTTCAGGTTTTACTATCCTTGTGGGGACTGACACACACACACACACACACACATATATATATATATATAAATTAGTGTTGTCAAACGATTGATCGCGATTAATCACATCCAAAATAAAAGTTTTTGTTCGCATAGTATATGTGTGTGTACTTTGTATATTTATTATGTATATATAAATAAACGCCCCATGCATGTATATATTTAAGAAAAATGTTTTGTTTATATATTAAATATAATTATATATAATATAAATTATATGGATATATAAATATATACATATAAATACATATAAATGCATAAATCGCGATTAATTGTTTGACAGCACTAATATATATATATATATATATATATATATACAGTATATATATATATATATATATATATATATATATATCAGTACTCCATTTGACTTTGAAGAGAGTAAACATGCATAAATGATGACACTATGGCTTCAGTGAAACTTGAAGCAGTTGCATTTTTTCATGAAGTTGTATTGACATGACAAGGTCACATAGCTGGCAAGTGTTCGTTTTCTACCAGGAGAGTGTAGAACATTTTTTCCCCTTCATTCTGCTTTCCAATATCAAATGTAATAACTTTCCAACAGCTCTCAAGATCTACGTGAAGTGAGCTCACACTCAAACTGTGAGTTAGAAACCCAACTTAATTAAGTGAGGCAGTTAAAATGAGTCAAGGCAATCGGTTTCCATGGGAGCCTTTAGATTGGTTCTGTTGCCATTATCTGATAGTGTTCAGAGAGCTGGAGAAATGGAGCCCCAATGTGGTTGTGGTTTAGGTTTTTGGAGCCAGTCTGTAAAAGTCATCTGTTTTAATATCGCTTGCCACAGTTTTAGAAATCTCTCCCTGTCACTTAGAAAAACCTACAGAGCACGCTACAACCAGTATAATTCATACTACTGTAGCTCTCTCTTTTAACCCTAACCCTGATATTAAACATGCATTTGAACTGGAAAACAAAAGTTATTTTATGTCAGTCCGGTTTTTCAATGGCAGGCAAGACTTTAGATTTTTGTACACGCTGAATATACTTTTGGCACAGTTATATGATTGGAAATATGTTTGTTTACCCAGAAATGAAAATTCAGTCATACCCTCGATTTGTTTCAAATCCATTAGGCTTTTGTTCATCTTCAAAACACAAATGAATGTATTTTAAATTGAAACATGAGAGATTATTGTCCCTCTATTGAGTATCCATGCAACCAAAACTTTGATGATTCAAAAAGTTCACTTTTGTAAACGCTGTCTAAAAAGTGTCACACAAGCATGCTTGAGCTTCTGCAAGAACCAATATGTTCATATAAAATGACGAGTATCATTGGAAGAGTTAGATTACTTTCACATGGATTACATTGATTCATTTATTACTTTTACAATGTTCTGTATAAACTAGATATACTAAATATCTTCATTAGCGAAAATAAACAAAAGTCCTACGTGTTTAAAATGACATGAGGGGGGAGTAAGCTAATTTATTACAGAATTTTATTTTTGGGTAACTAACCATTTAAATGTCCAAAAGTTTCCAAATACTTTAGAACCACTGTACATAATGTAAATAAGCATGAATCTACTCAAAATAAGCTGTATATTATAACCTCTATTTATAGGTTCGGAAGACAGAACCATCCAGACTGGTTTTTATTGACAATGCAGGAAGACCTCATCAACCACAAGACAACCTCAACTTCAGACTGGTTGAAGGTATTGATGAGTAAGTATTAATATTTGTGAAAATGTATCTAGACTTATATAATCTATACTATCTTATACTGGCCTAATGGTTAAAAATGTGGACTGTCAACTGTTGTAAATTTGAACCATGACTTCTTAACATTGTGCATTTGAAGAAAGCACTTGTTGACCCAAGTCCATTTGGGTAAAATTGCCAACTAAATTAGAAGACTGATTGATATGTGTAACAGTGTATTTGTTGATTGGCAGGTTTCCAGAGCGGGCCGTTTCAGTGCTGCAATCAGGATGTCTGGAGAAGATGCTCCTTCACTCCCTGTCTGTAGATCGGGAATTCTGGGTGAGCAGAGGAGAGGCGCCCGGACTCAAATCTATCATCCGGCACGTAGAACAAAGAGCCAAGGCCCTCCTCAAACATATACAAGAAAAGAAACTGCACCTTAACAGAGATCTATAACTCTCCAATGAAGAGATTCCCTAGTATTGGAAAGAAACAAAAAAAAACAATTCCTGAATTCTCAGAAGACACAAAAGGTTTATGGAAATCCTTTTCTTTGATTTGAATCATCCAGACTCATTTATGTCGGTGTCTGAAAGTCAGTTTTGTTGTGCTGTTTAGAAAGTCATGCACAATATGCAAGACAGCTAAAATGAGAGGAGGCAGTGTATTTGCATGGATTTTTGAGTCGATTTCCCTAATCAGGGTTGACAATCCTTGAACTGTGATTAAGTGATGCTCAGAGTGTCTGAGAGAAGACATTCCAGATGGTCATTTGCAAAGCAGGACTCACACAGAGGCCCATCACTGTGAAGAGACTTACGCTATGTCCTTACCAGACGCGATGCAATAAGATTTCAACAACAAGTAATTTGTCTTTCTATGCTGAATGTTAATGTGCTGTCGACAGCACACAGTTACAGCCAATTAAAAGATATTTAATATTTAATATACAGAGTGGGATCTTGGTCTAATGATATTTCATAGTGGGTGAATTGTCACACAATTAGACACTAAATAATCAACAAAATCTGTCACTTATTTGTTTTGTGGTCACAACTGCATTGGACAAAACCAGCATTTACATGAAAGAATTTAAGCTTTGTATGTCAAGTCTTTCTGTGGTGCATTCAGGAAAGGTAACTGCAGCTGTGAATTAGATATGAAGCTAAGCTAATGAAGCTTTAAACTATTTTTCTTGTACAGTGTCCTTGAAATGACAAAACAAGAGAATTGTGGTGTACAAGCTAAATCTTTAATGAAGGCTGCTATACTAGAATAGATGCTGAGGACTATGAAACTGTGGTGTGGAGTGAAACTGAGCCCTCTCCATGTTACTCCTGCTGGGCTCCTACTGGGCACTCGGTGCCCAAAGGCACAGTTATGCATGAAATTGCTGAGTCTGTATTTGTGGTGTCATATGTAGAGTTGTCATACATGATTAGACTTTCATCTGTATCTTATAGGCCACATACTGTACACACACTGCAGTTAAATATGGTTGTTACTCTCTTCTTCTGAGAAACAATAATTTAGAAATGTAGTTCTAAACCTTTTTGGCTCCAAGGCCCCTATTGTCAGTTTTTAGATTTTAGATTTTTTTAAAAAATATATATCTTTTGATACCTGATTTCTACTCAATTAGTATTAAATCATCTATCTGATTTACAATCAAATTTTTACCTGATTTATTTATTTTTTTCTCAGAACTAGAATATATTCATATAAATCACCCATGCATGCAATTATTCATTTGAATAATTTACACGACTTTTCCAGTAAATCAGGCTACCTTATATATCCAGGTTTATCTCTAGATAGTGGGAACCCTGCTTCTTCTTTTACAAAAAAACTAACTGAAAAATGGAGGGGGTCAAAATAAGAAAAAAAAAGAGAAAAAGTTGCCATGGCTAATTTTAATGCTTTTTGTCATATTGAGGTCTTTGGAAGTTTGCTGAGACCCCTTAGTGGGCCCCGCTCCTCTGGTTGACAACTTCTGATTTAGACAATTCAACCATATTTAGGCCTATATGCAGTCATTATACTCCCAGAACTTTGTAGAGTGTACGTGGCCTTTTTGTTAAATAAATTGAATTTCTGTGTTTTTATTTTTATTTTTTTTTATGCATAATTAAAAAGTCATTATTTTTGGAAATGTATGATTGCAACTTTGGAACATTGAGTGTTCTACTTATTACTTGCTGAATTTGGAATTTTCTCTTTAATAAATGTGCTCATCTAAAATTTATTTCAAGTCGAAAACCTCAATCAAATGAAGAATTACAAGTATCTGACAGCTTTTTTATTTTTCATAAATCAATGGTCAAATCACATTTTGCGAGTTTGCACTTTTGAGTTTGTCTTTGTTCGAACACAAATGCAAACTTGCAAAATGCAGACATCATGTCCTGAAATCAAATGAACAAAGAGAAGAAGAGTTTAGAGTGGCTATATCGAGCCCATCTGCTCATGAGTTGATCTTGTCACTTCCTGTAAGCCTCATACTGATCACACATTTGGAGATTAGGAGCATGCCGAGGGAGAAAAATAAATGATATCAGCGAAACATTAAATCTCCCTTTCATCCAGTTTAAATTCCCACAGGTCTCATTTACATTTGCCTAATGTGGGCCAGAGATTTCACTTCAAAGTACTTTGACTGCTTAGGAAGGGAGTTCACCAAATAGTTTTGTAACCCCCTTGAACATAAAACTTGTTTTGCATAAATGCTGAATGCACAGATACTTTATATCCTTGATGAACTGTATAATATTTAAAAACTGCAGTAAATTTTAGTATGTTGTTGTTCTGGACAATGATTAATCATGATTAATCGCATCCAAATAAAAGTTTTTGTGTACATAATATATGTGTGTGTACTGTGTATATTTATTATGGATATATAAATACACATACATGCATGAATATATTTAAGAAAAATGTTATTTTTATATATTAAATATTTGTATATAATATAAATATATACATGTATATACATGTAAATACTTTCTAAATATATACTGTATGTGTGTGTCTTTATACATTCATGGCACTCTTGGTAAATATGATCAAAGAAGGCTGTGAAAATGAATCTGCATTGTTAATTCTTTTGATCTTGTATTTTTTAAAAATCACAAAAATATAACCTTTCATTGGATAATAAGAATTTAAAATGGGGGGAAATATCATTATGAAATAAATGTTTTTCTCAAATACACGTTAGACACAATTATTGGCACCCCTAGAAATTCTTATGAGTAAAATATCTCTGAAGTATATTCCCATTCATATTCACAATTTTGAGCACTCCAGGGTGATTATGAACGTGAAATTATCCATGGCTTCCTGTTTCACAGAAATATAAATAGGAGGGAAAACAAAGCCCAAATTCCCATAATCATCCATCACAATGAGAAAAACCAAAGAATATATTTTTGATGTGCAGCAAAAGATAATTGAGCTTCACAAATTAGTGAAGAGGCTTTAAGAAAAGAGCTAGAGCAGTGAAAATTCACATTTCCACCATCAGGGCAATAATTAAGAATTTCCAATCAACATAAAATGTAACGAAACTGCCTGAAGAGGACGTGTGTCTATAACATGCACGATGAGAAGGAGAGTTTGAGTGGCTAAAGACTCTCTAAGGACCACAGCTGGAGAATTGCAGACAATAGCTCAGTCTCGGAGTCAGAAAACCTTTAAAAAAAAAAAAAACTTAAAAAAACATCTCCACATGTTGTTTGGGAGGGTTTCAAGAAAAATTCTCCTCGCTCATCCAAAAACAAACTCCAGCATATTCAGTTATCAGACACGACTGAAACTTCAAATGGGACTGGCTTCTATGGTCAGATGAAACTAAAAAATGAGCTTTTTAGCAGCAAACACTCAAGATGGGTTTGGTGAACACAGGGATAAAAAGTACCCCATGTTTACAATGAAATATACTGCTGTATTTTTGATGTTGTGGGCCTATATTTCTGCTGGAGGTCCTGGACATCTTGTTTAGACATCAATAAGTGACTGACTCTGTTAGAAATCTTATAATGGGCCATGTTTGGATCTTCCAACCATACAATAATCCAAACACAAATCTCAAAAACAACACAAAAATGGGTCACTGAGCACAAAACCAAGCTTCTGCTGGCCATTCCAGTCCTCTGACCTGAACCCTATAGAAAATGAGTGGGTGAACTGAAGAGAAGCAGCACCATTATGGAGCTGGGAATCTAAAGGGTCTGGAGTGATTCTGGATGAAGGAATGGTCTCTGATCTCTTGTCAGGTGTTCTCTAACCTCATCAGGCATTATAGGAGAAAATTTAGAGCTGTTAAACTGGCAAAAGGTTTCAAAAAGTATTGAATAAAAGGGTGCCGTTAATTGTGGCCAATGTGTATTAGAGAAAAAACATTTATTTCATAATGATATTTCCCCCCATTTTAAATTCTTATTATCCAATGAAAGGTTGGATTTTTGTGAATAATTTAAATAAAAGATCAAAAGTATTAACAATGCAGATTAATTTTCACAGCCTTCTTTGATCATATTTACCAAGAGTGCCGATATTTTTGGCCATGACTGTATATACATAATAAATATACACAGTACACACACATACATTATGTACATTAAGCAGAGGCGGACAAAACTCCATTACTTGAGTGAAAGTACAGATACTGCTGGTCAAATATTACTCCATTACAAGTAAAAGTTGTAAAGAGAGATTTTTACTTAAGTAAAAGTACAGAAGTACTTACTTTTAAAAGAACTTAAGTACCAAAAGTAAATTCCCTTTTTTATGTCAATGCACAGTTTTATTATTGTTGTACGTAATACTTGCAATACCTCTGAAGCAACTTACAATACATTTCACTAACTGAATACACTGACTAGCTTGTAGTATCTTTGGAATAAAGAGCTTTTAGAATGTTAAAAACCTATGGGAACAAAAAAATAAAAAATTAACACACCTACCCACCCCCACAAAAGCAGGATGGTAGTGATCTCACACAGCTCTGACTGTGTGTGCACACATCAATTTTAGCCATTCATCCACATTTGAACACAGTGGACAGTGAAGTCCTTCAAATACAGAGTGATAAGGAAGAAAAAAAAACAAACCTGCTTTAAAACCTAGCAACACAACTGCAGCTGTATAACTTTACAACAGCAACACTGCTATAACAAAAAAGCAAAACAGCAAGACTTATCTGACATCAAAACAAAACTAAAAATGCTGTCTAATCGCTCTTGTGGTACTTTGATTTCAAACACAGAACGGTCTGTGCAGTGCTGCTTCATGTCCAACACCTATTGTGTTTTATTAGGAGATCCAGTTCTGTGGCTTTATAGGTAATATTTTCATGTACACAATTTAGTAAAATCAGACAATATTATGTCTAATATATACCACAATATTAACTTCTTATTACTGAATTGTTGTAAATAAATATCACTGGACATTGTTCAAAAAATGCTGGGAAATCACTTCATGTAGCCCTACAAATGTGATTACTGATAAACTGTCTGAAAAAAATAAAGTCACATTTTGGAGAAGAAAAAAAGTGTACTTAAGTACAATACTCAAGTAAATGTACTTAGACTGTAAAAAATTATAAGTTGACTTAACTTAAAAAATTTGAAGAAACCCGTTGCCTTAAAATTTTTAAGTAAATGATCATTTAAAAAATAAGTTAAGTGAATTGTCATTATTTACTTAATTTTAAGGCAACGGGTTTCCTCAATTTTTTAAAGTTAAGTCAACTTATCACTTTTTACAGTGTAGTTACTGTCCGCCTCTGACATTAAGACATAATAAATATACACAGTACAAACACATACATTATGTACATTAAAACTTTTATTTTGGATGTGATTAATCGCAATTAATTGTTGCCCAGCACTAGTACATTGTAAAGGAAAGATGGGTAAAACATAAGTACTTGTAGTCTCATAAGGGACAACATCACTGGCTTTTAACTATGTACTAACAAAACTTCACTCTAAAATCCTCAGAAATTCACATTTTTGTGTAAAGGATGAAAGTATAGCATTTCATATTGCAATTAACAAATAAATGAACAATGAATTTCCTTAAAGAACATTTGCTTCATCAGAATGACTGCACAGTGCTGTGTTACTTTAAATAATAAATCCCTACCATAATAATTAAAGCCTGTCTGTTAAATATTTCATAATATAATTGCTGTTCTTTTTTTTTTTTTTTTTTAATCGGCTGGATTTTCCAAAGACCATAAACTCCTTTCAAGTCCATGGCTTTGCAATTTATAAATAAGTGCAACTTGATCGCAGTTGTCTTACAAGGTCAGGATAAAAAAGGCTGAAATATAAAACTGCAAGCTCTCTCATCATTAGGCAAGAGATGAGTGGATCGAGCCATTATTGCTGGACCATGTAAGAGGGTTTCTTAGAAAACTGAGAGAAGCAAAAGTCTCTGTCATGTGTTACCTCTGGCCTGAATCCATTCCATTTTAACAGAAACATAATTTTAATGAATCATATAACCATGGGAGTGATTAAACTAAGTGTAATTAGAAATAAAGAGAAAGAGAGAGAATGGGACAGAGACACAAAAGAGAAAGAATGTATGCAGTTCTCCAGATGAATTCTAACCTCTGTTTTATAAATGTTTCTGTTGACAAGTGAGCACATAATGCATTCTTCCCCTTGAGCATAGATAAAAGCATCATCCATGCCTCACAGTAAAACTATAGCTGTGTGTCTTCACATATTTCTGTGTGATGTATGTGACATACTTTATCTGAGTGATAAAAGTGATATTTTATTGGACCATTTTGTCAACTTACCTCAAAAACCATGTGATAGTATTACCCAGGGCATGGTGCCTTTCTACTCCTTTATTGTCACAGTTTATTAACTCTCCAATCCTCAATAATCATCACTTGTTTGAAAAAAATAAATAAAATCTGTCATCTCACCCTCATGTCATTCCAAACCTGTTTTTCTTTCTTCTCTGGAACATAAAAAAATAATGAAATGTCTGTGGGTTTTGTTTTGTCTGTTTGTTCATAAATCAATAGTCACTGAAACTCTTTGGCTACCAACATTCTTTTTTTTTATTTTATTTTTTTTATTCCTACATAGAAAAGAAAATGACATGAAGGGGGGTAAATGATTACAGATTTTTCATTTTTGGGTGAACTATCCCTCTAAGTAATCCATTTTGGCACATGTTTCCCATTCTTTAAGTGCTACAGACATAAATTATACCTGTTTTATTTATTTATTTTTTGTTGCTTGATGGAAGATCAAACAGACAAAAATAATCTCAGAGACTCGGAATGAAGAGGGACACAAGTCATACTATATAGTTACCAGAACATTACATAAACTAGAGGAAAGCCCTTTGACTCAGCTTAACCACCTACTCTAGTAACTGCATAACAATGTCAAGTCAAGTCAAGTCATCTTTATTTATATAGCGCTTTTAACAATACAGATTGTGTCAAAGCACTTAACAGTATCAAATTGGAGGATAGAGTGTCAGTAATGTATAATGATAAGATTAAACACTCAATTTTCAGTTAAAGGCATTTCATTATTGAATTCAGAGATGTCATTGTCTAGCTCAGTTTAAATAGTATCTGTGCAATCAAATCGGCGATAATCGCTAGAAATTAAGTGTCCCCAACTGAGCAAGCCAGAGGCGGCAAGGAACCAAAACTCCCTCTGAGACAGAATGGAGAAAAAAAAACCTTGGGAGAAACCAGGCTCAATGCCCTGATATCCACCAACAACAACCCTAGCATTGTTGCCATCAGTTTTGCAAGGGAATGCACATCTCGCTTTTTTAAAGAATGTAAAATTCTAGTTAGTTGGAACTAGAAAATCTCTGAAAATCTATAATGAGCACTTACATTGTGTTAATTGTAAATGTGCAAATGTCTACAGAGTCTTACAAAAGTAAGAAGGCTCTTAGCAGTGCATGTGGAATATTTGCCCTTCTGTTTCTTGTCCCTGCCATTGGAACTTGGATTTCTGCCATAGATAAATACAATCATGCATTTGGAAAAATTCAAATAAATAATCTATGTTTTCGACTACATCAGCTTTGAGAGTGTTTATTCCTTTGGAAAGTACTGGGGAACAAAATGTTATTTTCACAAGCAGTACAGCTCATTAAATCTTAGACTCATTGCTCTCTGGAAAGAATTAACTAACTCTCTTTCATTCGCCAACTTCAAAATCAACCACTGCACTGGCAAAGCAGTTATTTTTCTATTATTCAAGACAGTGTAACATTTGTGTGTAGATACCACATATTATTTATGTAATATATGTTTGTAAATAATGCAGTTCACAATATAAATTATATTCATGGTTTTCACAGTAACATAAAGCAACACAACTGTTTTCAGCATTGACAATAATAAGAACTGTTACTTGAGCACCAATCAGCATATTAGAATGATTTCTGAAGGATCATGTGACACTTAAGACTGGATTAATGATGCCGAAAATTCAGTTTTGCCAACACAGGACTAAAATACATTTTAAAATATATTAAACGGATAGCTCACCCTCAAATTGTTCCAAACCTGTAAGACCTTTGTTCATCTTCGGAACACAAATTAAGATATTTTTGATTAATTCCGAAAGCTCTCTGACCCTCCCATAGACAGCAAGGATCCTAACACGATCAAGGTCCAGAAATGTAGTAAGGACATCATTAAAATAATCCATCAAAGAAAACAAAAATAACAACTTTATTCAACAATTCGTTGTTTACATTAAACAACGGATCCGCATACATACGTTGCATGCCTTGTTTGCATATGTGATACTCTCCAAAATGGCACCAGGGTGACACGGAGGAGACGAATTGTTGAATAAAGTCGTTATTTTTGTTTCCTTTGCACACAAAAAGTATTCTCGTAGCTTTGTAAAATTACCGCTGGAGTCACATGGATTATTTTAATGATGTCCTTACTACGTTTCTGGACCTTGATCGTGTTAGGATCCTTGCTGTCTATGGATGGTCACAGAGCTTAGACCTTAGACCTAAGGTCTTACAGGTTTGGGACGACAAGAGGGTGAGTAATTACAGTTTTTTACAATCGCTATGACAATTTTTTCAATACTTTTAACAATTTTCCTAAACTCTTAACACAGTTAGCACAACATCCGTCTGTGTAGGCTATACAATTAACACATAACACAAAATGCATACAGTTAACACAAATTTAAAATGCTTGAACTTAATTTACACACAAGCTCAATCAAGACCAAAACAATGTAATGTTACTCCCAAATTTTCAAATGCTTTCACACTGTATATCAGAACAGATAACATCATGTTCTAAAACTAACTTATAGGCTAAAGTCAAAGTGAGCAGCTGTTCATATTGTGAATTGAATCACAAATATGTCCCTTGTATTTTATTCCATTGCTAATGAGAAACAGCTGATTGAAGCTATGCAAATATAGAAATTACAGCTGATTCCCATCTAGGAAAGACACTTAGGTGTTGAGGTTCTTTCAATCACATGACCATATGATATACATTAAAAGAGGACCTCTTCGGGCTGATCTTGTCAGGAAAAGTGCACTCCTGCATAAATGTGAGATTGGCCAGTACAACACCGACTGCCTTCTCCTGTTTTAGAAGACCTGCATGAAAGACTGGTGCCAGAGGTAGAAAAGGGACAGGTGGGAAACCACTTGCCAATATACTCCATATATATTCCTTGCCCTTTACTCCAGTTTCCTCAACCCCATTGAGGAGTTTTTCTTAGCCTGGAGATGGAAGGTTTTTGACCATCATCCACAGGCTAGTCCCTCACTCCCGGATGCAGCGTGCAAAGACATCACAGCTGAACAATACCAGGGGTGGATAAGGCATACCAAAAGATTCTTCCCAAGATGCCTTGCCAGAGAAGATATCAGGTGTGATGTGGATGAGAACATGTGGCCAAACACAGAAGATCGGGCAAATTAGATTATTTTTTTATTTTTTAATTCTTCTGTGGCTTTTTCTGTTCGTATATTTTGTATTTTCTCATAATAAATGACAGCTATTATATAGCATATATATAGCATTTTGTTGTTGTTTTCTTGTCTTTCTTGTCTTTCTAATGTCCTGTTGCAAATAAAGCCTTTACTGCAGCAATTCCATTTGATTTTTATGATATTGTGCTATGATTGACTAAATGTTCCTGTTGAAAGAGAACATGTGTTAATGTTTTGGAATAATAATTAGATTTTGAGACATGTTTACAGTGTTTTGGCAGATGTAGTGTATTGTGCTAGTGTATTATTGTAATTTGAAAATTAGTGTTGGAGTTTAGTTTGCAATGTGTGATTTTGAGCATGAAATTAACTGTTTTGTCAATTGTGTGTTGTAGGTGTGTTGTTGCGTTAAGAGTTTAGGACAATTGTTAGAAGTATTGAAAAATTTGGCAATTATTTATTTACAAAAAACTGTAATCACAGAATTTTCATTTTTGAGTGAACTATCCCTTTGTAATAATATTTCACAATGTCACTGTTGGTACTGTTTTTATCATATAAATGCAGCATAAAAGATTTCTTTCAAAACATTAAAAATCCTACCAGCCCCAAACTTTTGAACAGTAATGTACAGTATATGAGGCTGATTTGATAATGTATGAATATACATACTGTGTATACAACTGACAAACAGTATGTGATCAAGAGGTGGTTTCAGAGCCCTGAGTGTTCAGTGAGTAGGCCGCTATCTCTGCTGTCTCTTCTTTCCCTGTTGCAGGTGATTTATTTAACACACGGTTATCCTATTAACCCTCGTCTGGAGAAACATCTACCACAGACAGCAGCAGAAAGACTGTCATGATCAGGGTCACGCTAACCTCAAAATGTTTCAGAAGACAGCGCAGAAACCTTATTTCATCAAAAAAGCAGGATATAACCATGTCCTTGGAGAAAAAAAAAGGGTTTTAATTGGTTTGAGATGACTATATATATTTTTTTCAACGGTCTGTCTCTGTCTGACAAGCTTTATTATGGAGACCTCATGTTTAGACTGGTTTTTGCCAGAATTACATGCTGACTGTCAAGTTATCTAAAGCTCATTATTAGCACACCCAAACATGAAAATTCATAATTTATTCACCTTAATGCCATTTCAAACCCAAATATGACTTTCTTTCTTTTGTTCATTCTTCAGTTTTATTTATTCATTCATGTATTCATTTATTTTGTTAGTCACTCAGTCAGGTAGTTAGTAAATTAGTTAATTATTTTTGCATGTCGGTCCTATCACATTACTTTTTTTTTTTTTTTTTTTACATATTATTATTAGTAGTAGTAGTAGTAGACCAGACTTTTTTTTTTCCAAAATGTAATTCTTTGATGAGTTTTTTCCCTTCATTATGACACTGGGAGTTTTTTTTTTCAGGCCGGTAAAATTTTTCAAAATTAATTTTAACACAGAAATTACAAACATGCCCATAATAGAGGTATGTACTGTATGAATTGCATTTTTTTTTTTTTTTTTTCATAAATTAATAGAAGGTCACAACATTGGCACTACTAAGTTTGCATAATAATACATCCATGTCACTAGAGGATGCTTTCTTAAATTCTAACTTTACAAAGATGTTCCTATTACTTGCCCGTTCAGAAACTGTCGTGTGTTGTGCAAGAGCTCTGCCCTCTGCTGAGTCTCTCTGACGCAAATGAGAGTCCTTAAGGTCCTCACCTTAGAGTGTTGCCATGACAATGAGCAGTCAGCTCCAGGCACCCTTTCAGGCTCATTGTGACGATGTGATTGACAGATCCCTCTCGAGGCTGTTGTCTCAGGTGTAAAGATGTGACAGTAACCAGAGAGTGTGTCATTTGGCTGCCCTCCCTCTTTCGTTCTACAGCTTTACTGAGACTTTGCACGGCTAGCAAAGGCTCACTTTAAACCTGGACCTCAGACTGAGATAATGTAGAGAATATGAGAGGAAATCTGTCAGATTCATTACATTCAAGTGTAGTCACTAATTGATGTTAGTGTTACTGTTATTGTGGGGTTATGTAGTGGTGCATATGTGTTATTGTCAGCATACCGCAAGCACATTAGCAAATATGCTAAATAATGATGTCATTTTAATATTTTCATTGATTTACAGGTATTGACACTTTTCTTCTTTCCAATAAATATATAAATATTTATATTATGCATTATATTATATTGATTATTTTGCCTAAGGTAAGTGTGTTAAGTTCTGATAATTATCACTAAATTATCAGTTCTGATCATTCTGTTCCAAATCCATATTACTTTCTTTATGGAAATCAAAATCATGATTTCTTTTTTGGAAGTTATGGTTTTCAGAAGTGGAAATCCTCATAGTTGTGTAAACTTCCTTTTGAATGGATTATATATGATTTATATGTGTACATCAATTAAAAAAAAAAAAAAAAAAGAATCGATATAAAAATATTTCACTAGATTTACACTGTTAATAACTGTGGAAACACCATCACAGATTGTGATGCAATTTCAAGCTTCAAAAAGGATGCAAAAGGCCCATAAAACTACCATAAAAATCAATCATGTAATGGCTTTTGGTGAGGAACGGGCAGAAATTTAAATAATTGTTTACTGAAAATATTTACATCTCCCTCTGGCACACTGATGAAAAATTCACGACAGAAGTACTGTGGCGATACAATTTGTGAACAAATCGTTTTTGATGACAGAATTTTCCAAATGAGGGAACAGCATTCATAAAGAAGCTCTCATGAGCAGGTAAGTTAATATCACATGCTTGTTTGTGATATTATTTTACAAAACAAGCTCAGGAAATTACTTTAAAGGGAAAATAACTGAAAACTCAAATGCTGTTAGCGTCACCTTCTCCACATCTTTACTCAAATGGGCAATTTTTGAAAATAAAGTCAAATGAACTAGCCACATTTCCTTTGTATCATCTTCCTTTGGAAGTTTCACTAATGAATGCCAATTTCTGGTCTTGAACATTATTCGGACAGGGCTCGTTTTCCCTGTGGAGTTTAAGTACATTTTTTGCTTCAAAGACACACTTTGCAATTTCAATACCATCTAAAAATGAAATGACTGCATCTGGTTATGACTCATATAACCTCGGTAAAATGATGTAGCAAATTACCTGCTGTTTTTTTTGGGTAACTCAGAGGTCCTATGAGAAATCTAATCCAGCCTGTATAGGAATCCCTGTTATTGCGGGACTGTAATATTTATAACAACACTTCTCCTCATTTATTTTGACCTTCTCAAATACAGCAGTTCAGTTTGTAGCCCTAAAACCTGGGGAAAAAAACAAAAACAATTAGCATTTTCAGTTCCCTAAGGAGTCTTTCATTAACTTCACATGAAGAGACCTTCTCATTTTATAGTATACATTCTATAGTCACATGCACCACTTTTGAAGCATTTTTAATGTAAATAGAAAGAAAATGGGCAGCCAGATCAAGGAAACCGTTAAAAACGGCAGCATCAGGTACAATCATCACCTTAATTAACTTCTTCCCTTAATTATACATATAATGTCGTATTATTATATAATCATATGAGTCTATTTAATTAGTTTAATGAAGCACGCATCCTGAGAACATGACTTTTTGTAATGGCCACAACAAGACAATCCCAATCCGTTCCAAATCCAATATCCTTAAAAACTATATACACCACTAAAGAAGCAACATTTCGAATGATTCGTTTAAGAATAGAAGGATAAAATCATCATGCCATTTTGTGTTTGGGTTAATGAGTTCAAAGCAAGCTGATGTAATTTGTACTTCATGCCTGAAACCTGGTTCGAATCGGTCTCAACTTGCAGAACACACCACACACACATTCCATCCTTTTCATCGGCTCGTCGCAGTTCAACAGTATCCCCTTCGGCTATACATAAAACCTTGAACTGACACTGTGCTACACGGAGACACTCAGCATATTATCAGATTCACTATTCTTTCATGTTCCAGTCTGTAGGCAGATACATCATCCATAAACAAATCGGTCTCTGGAGGGTCACAGTGATTCTGATCTCAAAAATTAAAATGGCAATAAAATAGCAAGCAGAAGAGAAAATGGGTTATTACAAAGAGAAGAGTATTATTCAGCTGTCCTCCAATAGAACAGTATAGCATTATAAATGCTTACTATCAAACATATTATCTGTAACTGAGTGCAGTGAATTGGCATATATAGTTGTTTGGAGCTAAAATGGCCAGTTAAAGCAATATAATCTTTAAGTTTAAAGTCTGAAGACACCAAGACTGCACATTCTGTCCAAAAAATAAAAAAATAAAAATCACGACTGCTGGAGTGATGCTATTTATTACCAGTCCATCTGTTGTGGATTTCTGTCTAATAATACTTCTTCAAGGTTTAGAAAATATTTACAAAACTCAAGCTATTGACAAACATCATTAAATAATACCGATGAATGATAGAGACTTCTAAATAAAAGACAAGACATCACAAACACATCTGAGAAATTGTACATTTATTAAAAGTGACAAAAATGATGTATGACATTCCAGTGGCACATAATGGTAAATCTCATGAACTGGCACAGGGAACAGAGTGGTTTTCTGTTTCTATGTTGAAAACTATTATCTAATTATTAAAATGGGAGAATGAGAAATGAGAAAAGTTTCCAACCATGAACATTTGCCTCTCAAAGATTTCCATGCAAGGTTTTCTCTCTGATTATATGCAAAGGACATTTCTGCTATTTTGTATTACAAACAGAATTCATTTATTATCCTCATACTTGAATACAATTACCATTGAAACACAGAGTTATGCTAATAAACTGCATGGCTGAGGTTTGCCGTTTGCGAATTTCAATTAGAAATGTTCTTGGTTTAATCTGTTTTTAGCTTCATTTAAATCCACTTCCATGTGATGCAGCATGTCCGCGAAGCGAAGGACAGAATACAATCTCACTGAGGGGGGAAACAAAACAATACAGATGACTTGACAGGCCATTCAGAGCAAAACAGAAACAAAGCTTGTGGTTGGTTGTTGAATTTCTCATGCTCCATTCATTGATCATAGCAGTGAAAGAAAATTGAAACACAGTGCAACTTTGAACAAATCTGGGCTACAGTACGTATAGCATTTCAGAGTCGTCTTCAATAAATAATTGGCTAAGATAAAGTACATGTTTCCATCTGCTTAATAAGCACAACCCAGCTTATCTTTGCAGAAATGCAGATGAGACATATAAAGGATATGCATAAAAGCATCTTTAAAAAAAAAAAATTTGGCACTGTCCTTCTCTAAAGCAGATATAGATACTGTTTTAAGTTCATTTGTTGAATGGCAGGATAGGAAGCACATCTAAACAGTTTTTTTTTTTTTTTTTTACACATAAATATATATCTTCAAATCTTTAATATTGCATTCTGTAAGGCTTATGCAGTCATAAAAGGTTTGTACTGTTACTCCTCTACTTGCCATTTATCAATGCCTACAGTTCATGAACCGGCTTTTCCCATGTTTGAACCTATTTTCTTTGGGCTACTAGCCCACTATGCTGTTATCACCAAACACACTAGCTTGCTTAACACAGTGGTTCCAACTTACTTAACATAGAAGTAATTACTGACATGCCACCAACAAAAAAAAAAGAGACTCAAATTTCAGGACACTATCTTAAACTACTTCACCCCAGTCATCAAATGTACTACTGACTTGAATATCTAAGTCTTCTGTCTGTGATGTGATTTGATAGATCTCACTGGCAAACAAATTCAAACATTTCCCATTGAACAGGTAGATAATAATCAGTGGTTTTGAGGCTGGTTAAAAAAGGAGAACATCAACACTGCAGCAGCAAAACTATAGTTAATACACACAAAAGCAGCCTGTTTTTAAAATAGTATAATGTTCATCTTAAAGTTCACTTTCGAGTTTTCTTCTACCTTCTTGCAGGTATTTAATACTAATTTCTACACCCAAATAAAATGCTTCTTCATAACTAAAGTCAATGACAAACACAATGCAAAACCTTGGGCAAGATAAGGGCACACTCACAAAGTCACATAAAATTCATATCATGTTGCTTAAGCCACAGAAATTTGTGCATTATTTTAGTTAACCAAAGCAGGTGGCAGACAAAACCAGTGTCTTGGACTTATAAATATAAATTTAAATTATGCATTACATTTCTGATAAATAAAGTCATTGAGAACTTTGCTTGGATGATGGTAGGAACTAAAAGAACGGGCAGTTCTGTAAACTGCATTCTCTTCTAACTTTCATTGCAGTCTGGCCGTTCGTTCTCTGTCAGTTCATGACACTCCATAAGGACCATGAAGAACAATCAAGTCACAAGAGTGACAACCGAGTCCAAAAACAATTCAGCCAAGTCACACCTTTTAATTTTCAGGATGGCTCCTGAGAATTACTCTTCAAATTAATTCTTTGCCAGCTGACAGTGACAATGTTACTTCTAACCTGATTAAAGAATCAAGTTTTACATATAAGAACATCTGCAAATGGGCCCAAGAGGTTCTTGTTGAAGATACAGCGTACCCATACTAAATATGTGGTAAAGGGTTTGATGTTTTCCGAGAAGGTGTAATTCTGATGGGGCAGAATGTAAGGCATATATGTGTTCTCTCCCTGCTCCTGGATCCATACCTCATATTTCACCTCTTTAACCTTCAGGTACTTCAGGTTCCAAGGGATCTGCCATGACACTGAGAGCTTTGCTTCATTGGTGGCCTGTACTGACGTCTGGCACTTGGGCTCTCTGACTCGACCAGGATGCACAGTGCTAGCCACCTTGGTCTTTTTCAAATTAGGCTTTTTTAGAGTTTCTCTGAGTACGTCCAGAAAAGAGGCAATGTCCACAGTAGTGTCCTGGTAAATGCGGAAAAGCCACTCTGGATTACGACAACAAAGATGCCTTGGCACCTCCTTGCTGGCAAGGATACGTTCTTGTTCCTCCTTCTCAAGGTGGATGATGCCACCCTGATCCCAGGGGCGATCGGGATGTGTAACAGTGTTCTCTTCCATGGTATTTCTCCATGCAACATACTGAATGTCCATGCCAGGTAAGGAGGCCAAGGTTTTGTAGGGAGAATACTGCTCTGGGTTTATACCATACGGGAAGAGTTCAACCACAGCGGCACCACGGGGCAAGAACATGGAGGTGATCATCTGGGCTCCGTGCATGCTGGCCAACATAGTTGCCCCACTAATAATTTGGATAATGCTATCAAATGACTGCTCCTCCAAAGACACAGTGACAGTCCTCATCTGAAACTCCTGGGCTAAAGCCAGAAGTAGTTCCGCCTCATTGAGGATGAGCCTGTTAGTGGTACGCTTAAAAACTACAATGTAGTCATCGCCCCCCTCTCGCGTGATGTTAAGCCTCTCCATCAAAAATGATGCAAACTGGCGGATCTCGTTACCTGAAATCAGAATGTTGGCTTTGGGTCCTTGCGGTTGCACAAAGCCATATTGGTACCATGTTGTCATCTTTGACAATCCAACGTAGGACTTGGTGAAACACATGAGTTTGCCAAAGGTCTTCAACTGCTCCTTGAGAAGTGGTTGCTTACTGCTGAGCAAGCGGTAGAGATCGAAGTGAGCCCCTTCACTCCATCCCTCCATGAAGACGAGCCTGGCCTCATCATCCAAGTCTGAATACTGCTGCATGGTGTAGTAGATGGGCAAGAGATCATCATGGAAAATGTGCATGAGGTTGTCTGGGTTAAAACGGTTCAGAATTAGAGTGACATCTGGCACAAACACAGGTTTCGGCATGAACTTCAGAGCCGCTGCCGGGAGCTCGAGAAAGTTAAAGTATTGAGTGTTGTGGTCTTCTACAGACGAGAGGTCCAGCAGGGCGGGCTGGAAACGCCGAGGGCCAAGGTTGGGCAGCATCACAGATGCATTACTGTGGAAGAATACAAACTCCTCAGCCTCTGTGCAGTAGCAGAGGTAGTCAAAGCGGCAGATGCGATCGGTGTGCATCTTGCCAGTGCAGACCATTCTGGTGCCATGCTCTTGGAGTGCTAACAGGGCACCGTGGTAGTCGATACGCACTTGTGAGAACTCCTGTGATTGGCGTGTAAGCTGTAGCTCCTCTTCCAACTGTGATGTGTGTTCAATCAGTCGAACGTATTTCCAAAGCAAGGCTGCCACCACTGACACCAGCAGGCCATTTAACACTGCTGGCAGGTTCATCCTACACCCAATAGCACGCATCGCAGCAGGACTCCGACCACACACTCATGCTCCACCTGCAACGATCAGAATCAGAATACCAAGTTTGAACAAGGAGGTTCATGAGTTGCTAACCCCTTAATACATCATAAATATACAATAATAAAATATACAGTTGAATAAAAACAGAGGGTAAAGAGTAGGGCAGGGGTCTCCAAAATGTCCTGCAGAGTTTAGCTCCAACTTGCCTCAACACACCTGCCTGGAAGTGTCTAGTATGCCTAATAAGACCTTGATTAGCTGGTTCAGGTGTGTTTAATTGGAGTTGGAGCTAAACTCTGCAGGACTGTGGCCCTCCAGGAGCAGGACTGGACACCCTTGGAGTAGGGTATTGAGAGAAAGAAAGGTAGCAAATATTGTGAACTCATTTAGGATGATATTTTGATTTATTTTGTGATGATGATTGACTATACATTACTCTCTACATGTTTTAGTTATGTTTCCTTAGCCCTCATTATATGTTTTACATTGTGAATTGTGAATGTGTTTATTTATCTCACTCCTCCAAATCACATTTCAACTGCAGGAATTTTGATTACTTTAATCATCAATTTTTAGTTAAAGCTCAATTGAATTCATTACCTCCCTGCAGTACAGGCCTGTACTCCCTCTCAGTACTGGTCTTTTTTTAAAAGAAAAACCCTTGAAATAATCTCATCCTTTGAGCTGCTGGCATGCTACAGTAGACAACAGAGCCATGGAGACCAGAGAGTGGCTAAAGATGCCCACCTGCATCCAAACATTCACAGCATTTAGCACTAAAATTCTGTGTGTGTTCTCAGTTCACCATGCATGCAACAACCTATAGGCTAATTCTTTAACTGTGCCTACTGGTTTGGGACAACAAACAGACTGTTTTTAGAAGGAGATAAGAAGATATTTGCAAAAAGACATAAAAACCATGCTTCAGTAATCTAAAATACCAACAGCTCTTTCTATTGTTCACGATGACTGAATCAAATTGAATGAGACAACATTCTAGCTATGTTAAAGGCTTTATCAGTACTAAAAATTAAAGATGAGGTTGGCAGAGCTTCTTGTTGTCACATCTCATGGATGAAAAATGCTCATTTTCAGGATATGAAGGACAATCTTCCTTGTTTGTTTTCATCCATAGCATTTCATGTTTTGGGACTTAAGCGGCATTAATGTCCAATCCACAAGGATACAAACAGCAGAAACGGCAGCGTCGCCAGTTGTGCATTTAATTCCCTTCACTGCATAGACAACCCAGAGGGAAACATAAAAAGGCTTTTCCAACTAACAAATGCCTGCAAAATGTCAGCTACGTATTGCAAATTACTGAGCAAACCCTCAGTGGCACCATCTCAGCTAACATAACGGTTTAAGACTGAAATGTCTTTGATGTCTGCTTGGAAATTAGGCATAAACTGAAGAATTAATGGTTATAAACCCCACATTGGTTGGGCCCCCTGGGTGCATTGCATCATATGTTGGCAAAATTTTACATGACCTTCTAAAACAGAAACAGTTAGCTTCTACTAATGAATAATTTTCATAATACTAATTTTTAATAATCAGCTATTCCTTCTATATTATTAAATAATATATTATCAAGAAAACAGTAAAAGTCCAAAATAATTCAAGACCTGCCGACATTTGGCTTATACTGTATGTGATAATTAAATCAATATTGCACTCCATCTCATACATCATTTATCTGAAAAAAATAAAAATAAAGAAAATGTAAAAAAAAGAAAAGAAAATCAGAAAGGAGGGGTTTAAAAAAAAAAAAAAAAAAAAAACACATTAGTTTTTAATAAAGAACTGTCATGAGTTCCAAGTGAGTCCATTTCTAAATTGAGTCTATTTTGGTTTCAGGTAACATTTACATCCGTTTTAATGTTCAGTCTGTCTCTCTCATGGGACTTAACACCCACATCGCTTCAGAGCTGTTTCGCCTACACCATTCTGCCAGTGATTATTTCAAATAACTTCACTCAGCTCAATGATTCTGCACAATAATCACTCAAAGACAGTATAGGCTTGATTAAACATAAACCAACAAAATGATGTTCAGAGAATATGCAGTGCTCTCATAATAAAGGCTGTTTTCAGATTAACATACTAGCATGCTACTCATACGGTTTCTGCAGTATGTAGTGCAGTATGCTGTGTGCAGCATGCGCATATTCTGAATTTATGGAATACCCAGGTGACCTACCACATGTACACAACGCATACTGCATGAACTACTGTAATGCAATATGCTTCACTTGGCCTTCAATTTCCAATGAGAGTAATGAGTTCGAAATAAAATCAGCAGTGATTTGTAATAATTATTTTGACTCATTATTTGAACAGACTGACAAACCTTACAACATTTATTTATTTAAAAATAGCCATATTTATTTATTAGAATGATAACTGGATGCGACGTGAAGTCATGTGGCAACAATGCAGAATAGTTATATGCATAATAGTATGTTGCCTACTGTAGTAAATTATGTAAATATTGACCCCAGTGTACTGTGCTAATATGAAGGAATTTTCTGTGATTTTTAAATTATGCATTGCTTTGTGTTGTGTTTTATAGTTTAAGGAAATGTACATTATCCATTAAGTTTATGGATATGCATGACACTACTTTTTCAGTTATTCTACAAATTATTATTTTTTTTTCATAGTGTATTCATTATACAGCATGGACTATGCAGTATTCAATAAATAAAATATTACTTATCCATTCCATAAATAGTATTGGGAATCTGATATTCAACACTCCATTAGTGGATATTCTGGCTTCCAATAATAAATATCATACCCAAACAGGCAAGTGGTTGATTCTTGTATCAGCATCTGATATTAAGCATAAGGTTGAGGATCAGATTTTAAGATTACATGTAAACTCATGTGCTTCACATGCTTGACTGCTCTGCTATCATGCTATGAGCGAAACTGATGGTAAAACCTAGAGGGAGGAAAATGTTAAACTGCTTGCATGTAATGCACTGTGATTTGGATCAGATTATGGGAGGTTCATTCACTGCTACAACAGAAAAATCCCAGCTAAATCCAGACCACTGACGCATATTAACTTTTCAGACCTCTTAACGTTGGGGGAAAGGGTTTAAAACTGATTTGTTTGGCGAAGCAATATGCAAACGCATTAAAGAGACACAGAGGCGAGTAATATGCTAAACGGCATAAAGACTCTGGGAGCGCATGGCACTAAGGAGCCTCAGTCTATCTGAGCTGTCCAGATCTAAATTGCTCTGCAAGAGCAAGCAGATCTCATGTCCTTGAAACCTTGTCCTTTCTGTGCATATGAAGAAAGAGAGCAGGGGGTCGCATCATGCAAGAGAGGGTTTTTGGAGGAGCCGGTTTCATGTGTTTACGACTGTATAAGAGAATGGGAATATGGGCCTGGCTGACAGGGCTTGCCCAGCTCCCTTGTGTACAGCTGGGCTGTTTGCTATGTGGATGATAAGCACCACAATGATGGGGGAAGGCAGCCTAGTGCTTCTAATGCATTTTAATAAGGCTTCTGGAAAGACACGGCTCTCAGTCTTTCAGTGGCTTTCTTCTCCGATGAGTCCCTTCAAGATAACCAAGGAGATTCCCTACTCTGCTCCCTGCCCACGACAGAAAACTCTCGGGCTAAAGAGACACAATCATTATGCCTCTTCGATTCTTCTGCCTGACTGCCCGTCTTTCCTGCTTCTCAATAACATCTCCTGCTAATTTTTTTAATTACCTTGTGACCAAGACCTTTGGTCATTTTGTGCTAATTTCTGTGTTGATTTTTAATTTGGTTGATGTACACACACTTCAGACTATTTTTTAGCATCTTGTGCCACAAGCATCTTGCTGTTCTATTGCATATGCAGTTGATTTGCTCTGCATGCTTAGTTAACACCCTTCATCGTTTCCAAACAAAGTGTTGGGTACCGATTGAAAAGTACTGGCACACATTGCATCCTGATTAAAACCAGCAGGTACCATCAAAAGTGACACTGCAGTGCAACAAATAAAAATTTGTTCTCAGAAAAGTGGTTTCATGATTGATTACTGCTGTCACTTCTGAGTACTAATACTCATCCTTAATCTGTGACATGTCAAGTTAGATGGACCAACTTTATTTCCCAATTCTTTATGCATTGCTGGTGACAAACCGTCTACCGAGTGCATAAGAATGTCAGAGATAATAAGAAACTGTCAGTCCAATGGAAAATAATCATTCCGGAATCACAGAATTTAATGTTATTGGTATGACAGGTTTTAATCTAATCTATGCTCATTTGGAAAAAAAAAAAATTATATATATATATATATATATATATATATATAGTTTGTGTGTGTTAAGTGTCTTCAGCTACTATAATAACTAATTCTACGTATAATAACCAATTAATTTAACCATTTGATACAATGCATTTTTTTTTACACTATAAACTCTAAAGACACCTAATATAGTGTAGAATGAAAAAAAAAAAAAAACACACAAATCCTTTTTTAAAATTCCAAACTCTTAAATAATGCACAATAAAACCGCTACTTCTAATTCCACACAATAGCAATGTAGGTCTTCTTATATTTGGCTCTTATGTTCTATAAATCATCATAGGCTAGTGAAGCAGGCTCCAGAATTATATAGGTTCACCTATTGTTATTACCGTTAATAAGCTGCATGCTGATTGATATAGGAAGCACTGAAGCAGGCAAATGTCTTCAGCATCCCTCTGTTCCCCAGGGACAGATGAAGAATGGGTCTGAAAGAGCTTTTCAGTGGGGGTTACAGGAAACAATGTCACTCTGCCTCCTGGGAGAAGGACTCTACGTAACACTGCAGAGCTGGGTTGAGGACAGCAAAATGACAAAATACCGGAGCAGGCAAAGGACAGGGTGCAAATCAAAAAGCAGAAATATACATATGAATGAGTTTGCTTAAGGAAATTGAGGCTATGGCTATGGCGATATCTATGAGATTTCTGTTCCGACGTAAACAGACGATAAGGAAGAATGATCCAAAATACTTTTACTGATGCTTTTGATGATAACATCAACCCTTAAATGTTGTGACTACTGGGCACAATGCAGGCAGTGAATTCAATATGAAATGCCATTCGCTATCAGATTTAAAGTGAAATGCATCTTTCTTTACCGAAAGAGTAAAAAGCGTGAAATAGACTAGTGTTTTTTTCTTGTCTGTTGCCTTCGTCACTGGCGAAGGGCTTGGGAATGTGCATGTTCTTGAGGTGCCATCACCCAAACAGTCAAATTCTTCTACTTGTCTTCTCAACCCAGTTCTCACCTGGGGTCCTGCATCAGCCTAGAAGCTGCCATTGACATAAATGGAAATGTTAACTAATAGCTTTCACCTTGTATTATAGAACTCGTCGGTTTTACAACTAAAAAGTTTGAAGACAGATAAAGTTACTATATTTTACATTAGTTACTATTTAATAATAAAAAAATACTATATTAATATTAGATTTATTTAAAGATCTGATTTCATCTTGACTTTTAAACTTATCAAACTTGTTGTTTTGCCATTTTAATGAATTCTCAAAATATTCATATGACATATAGGAACGCCTAATTCTTGACATAGCCTATCTCTATAACAATGTCCTGGCTAAACAGTGTTTTAGATTGGGTTATGATGTCTCAGAGGATTCAGACCTGATCTATGTAGTTTTAAGAATGACTGGCAGGCACCCTGTCCTTGACAACAACAACAAAAAAAGATTGACCAATGTAACCAATGTCAGTCAGAAAGCATTTACATCTGGAAAAAATGTTACAAAAAAAAAAAGGTTAGCTTTCTCTCTAGCATCGTTTATACACGACAAATGTTTATCCATAATTGTGGTGGCATTGCATCCAGTGCTGTCCCTTCAGATTGGCCCTTTGCATCTCATTTTATTTATTAAAACAGCCACTCTTTTTAGTGTTCCAGCAACAATGACAAGATACAATTCATTTTGGCCTGATGAATCAAGCAGATCTGACTCACTTGAGCACAAATCATTCATAGTTGCAATACAAGCACTCAAATGATCAAATAAATGTAATATAATCTATCTCTCCATGTAGCTTAACTTTGTATAAACACACACACACACACACACACACATACATGTAGATGTGTGTGGATGTGTGTGTGTGTGTGTGTGTGTGTGTGTGTGTGCGTGTGTAATTCTCCCGTTCAACACAACAGGTAGCAATTTAATAACGCTAGTCTTGAGAAATGTTTTAGATATATATTGATATATTAGAGTTGTTAAATCATGATGTGAGCAGTGATTTGAGATACTGTATCTAGACTTTAAATAGTGTAGATAATCAGTCATTATCTAAGTCAAGAAGCATCTAGCTATTCATGACCACTGCTGGAGGGGGGGAAAAAAACTTTTTGCATTGAGTTTCAGATAAGAGACAAATAATAATACATATCACACTATATGGAAAAGCAAATGCATTACATACCTGTGGGAAAGGTGAGCCAGGACGAAGTGATGTTAATTCACTGCGGATACACTGTTTCAACAGCAGCTCCAGCAAACCAGTGCCAATGACCATTTACAACTTTACATCGTACAAACGCAGCATTTGCGAGGTTGTTAAGCTAAATACACGATGTGTTCATTCACCATTGTTATTAACAGATCGCATGTCGGCTTAATTTTATCGCTACGTAGCGCAAATTCGACTCTGTCGCGCGTATTCTGCGAGCATTAACCCAGCTGCTGGAGAAGTCTCCACCCACAGCTATGACCGAGCTCAGACGAGAAAACCTCGCGAGATCTTATCGCCGCTAATCAGTCTGACGTCTACATTCATGTTATCGCGAGAGATTCGCAACAATTGAAAGAAACCCATATTAAACGCACTGAAACACAAATAATAGCAAATTCATGTTCTTGTTTATGTACTTAATTAGCCTACTTAGTCAGGTAACTTGAGAAAAGATTGTCATACGGCATATATATATATATATATATATATGTCTTGACTGACTTAAACTTTAAACTGAACATTAAACTTTAAATTTGCGTCAGTATAACTATGAAGATTGCATGTTTGAGTATATTGGCTATAAAGTGATTTTGAATGAATACTGTTAAACTCTCGGGTGTGACTGTAATTCACAGAAATTCGTTTTATCAACCAGCTAATCAAAAATAATAATATACATATACATTCCAGAATACCACAGGGATTATGCTATAGTCTAATTCATATACATCTTTGTCATATGAACGAAAATAACAATTGTATGACCTGACCAAGCTACTGATGTTCTTTTAATGTCCTAACTGAGAAATTACTTAAACCATGATTTAAGAGTCGTTTTGAAAATGATTCATTTGTCTCTCAAAGTCTCGATGAATGAGTTTGTACAGTCTCGTCGATTCTAAGCGGTAACACAACACCCTCTAGAGCCCATTTGAGGGCAACAATATGATAAAATGCGTTCAGAGAGGATCATAACGGCTTACCAGTAAAATTGTCTATATGTTTTAATCACTAACGTAATTTATCAATGTTTATGTGTGTCATAATATGCTATGCAACTATCTCATACCTTTCAGTTAGCTTTATTCTGTGGTAACCGTTGCAATAAAGAGCTCTTTAAATACAAAGAGTACCACTAGTGACCAGTAGATGACAGTAGATAGCTGTAAGTGGAATGTGAAAATAAATTCTGATTTTAAAATATATTCTTCTCAGTGTTCAGGCAGAATTGTACAATAAACCTTCTTCTTTTCTAGAAACTAATGGCAATGCCTTGTATTCATGTGGCATTGACCGACATCTCTTTCCAGTGAACTGCAGTTTTATTACATCTTTAATAAGAGCCATTGCAATTCCGTGTCTCCTGGGTCAAGAACTAGCTTTTTCTGCAACTGTAATCAGTATCTGTAACTCGATCAAATGTGTCACATTGCTGATTGCTGTTCCAAGTGTATGTTTGTTCTACAATAGTTTCATGAATTATTTATAACTATAATGATTACATGTGTAGGGCCTGTTTACTGCTCGAATGGATGTGTTCCTCTGAAATATGATGTTGTCTTAATCATGTCTATATATAACACAGTTTCATAATGTGAAAGTATTTTCATGCGTGATGAAGGCGCAGTGCATCATATATGGAGATATAAAGATAACAGAGGGTAGCTAGACTACTATAAAAAGCTGAAAAGTTCAGCTGAATCATTTAACCCTGGATGCATTTGGACGAAATTTGCGCACGGTTTCATACGCCTCCATGCGCAGTTACGAGAAATATAAAAATAACTTTCCGGCCCACACAAAATAGGTTCGCTTAAAAATAAATAAATAAAAAAAATAAAAACAATTAGAAAATGCAAAGTCCTCCACAACATAAAACCGTCCGTCGACGTACAAGAATGCGGTTGTTTTAACATTAGAAATCCGTTTAAAACCTAGAGAAGACAAGTAGTTAAAACGAATTACTATTTCCATTTCCGCACCGTTACAGTTACCACTGATTGGTCAAATACGTGTCATGTGATATTAAACCGCTTTTTTAAAGAATAACGTGTTTTAATAATCCTTCGAACACGTGCTGATGTTTTAGCTATTTCCAAGCGAAAGGATACTGATGCTGATGAAGAAAGTGATACTGATTGGTGCAACATTACGGTGACAAAATTAGGCTATATATGTATATGTATCATATCTATATATGTATTAATATGTATATGAATTTGCTTTACTTACACTTACATGTTTGACAAAATGATTGAAATGTATATTCAGTAGGCTACAAAGATTTTATTTTTTATTTTTGTTTCCTGGTGCCTTTTTATATATGCTTTTGGATTATGATTGATAATCTGATTTAAGGAAGCTGTTTGCAAAATACCATATGTGACCCTGGAACACAAAACCAGTCATAAGTCGCACGGGTATATTACATTATATGGGTCAAAATGGTCGATTTTTCTGTTATGCCAAAAATCATTAAGCAAAGATATTTTGTAAATTTCCTACCGTAAATATATCAAAACCTTAATTTTTGATTAGCAAATGCATTGCTATGGACTTCCTTTATGGATTTTCTTAATATTTAGATTTTTTGCTCCCTCAGATTCCAAATTTTCAAATAGTTGTATCTCAGCCAAATATTGTCCTATTCTAACAAACCATACATCAATGGACAGCTTATTTATTCAGCTTTCAGACGATAAATCTCCATTTCAAAAAATGTAAACTTATTACTGGTTTTGTGGTCCAGGGTCACATATAGTAAACAATTCATACATTTTATTAAAGAATAATATACAAAAACAACCTGCAAAAACATATGTTGATATTTCAAATATCAAACAACGGTTACAACTAGAGAATTCGTATTAATTCCACATCGCTATGGTTATCGCACTTTTTGAGACCCTAGCTATTTTTTACTATCATCTGCGGGGACTAGAGGCTCCATAATTCGCATTTCGATGAAGAAATAAAAAAACGCGTAGTCAGTCTAAACAAGCGCTAAAGTTGCGGCCACATAGCGCCCCTTTCGATGGTATTTTTCAGTGCAGCCCGTCACAATGTGACTCATCTAATGTTTGCGTGCAGTTCACTGGTTTCAGGGCGGAGAGCGAGAAGCGCTGAGAGTCGCACTTCCACCAGCAGCCTTTACACACACACTGATCAGTACTAACCTCACACACTCACACACACACTCACTCACACATACACATACACACACACACAGGGCTGGATTCACACTCAGCCGGGCCGTACCTCTGCCGTCTTCGGATCTACAGCCGCCGGAACGTTTAGGAGTTTTAAGTGGTTTTAATGTTCGCCGGAACGAGCGGTAAGTCAAAGCTTTGTGTGATAGTGCGTTAGAATGCTAACATGGTTAGCCGGTTAGCATCTGGTTAAGACACAATAAACGTGCGTTAAACAACATCCGTTAATCTGGATGTGTTTTGACAGCTGTATGCATGCTCCGTTGGGGCACACGACGCTGGATTGGCCTTGTTCCAGTGGGTCTGATCATCATGGTCTGTGTTAGGAACGTATAGCCAGTTAGCTATTATTTATATCCTCTTGCTCTCCATGGATGTATGGAGCTCATAAGGAGCTTATGGGCCAGATCAGGCCTGACATGCACGGGCATATCAGGTCTGTTTTCACATGATGTGTCCATGATCATCACCAGACATGGATGCTTTTTTTCTCTTTCCACATGTGGTTTTGTTAGCATTGATGCTAGGAGAATATTTCATGATGGTGGATTTGAACTACTCTGGTTTATAGAATGAGCTTCGTTAATTGCATCACAACGAGAAGCTGGATGTGGTTTTGCATGCTTGCTTCTGATGAGCCTGAGCATCTTGGTAGTTGTGGTTTGATGCTCTCAGTATTGAAGGTTGTGATCACATTACTGATCCATTGCTGCTTGTCTGTGTTTGCAGGATTTCTTTTGTCCATTAGCATTATGAACATTAAAAGACTTTAATTTGCTGGATTTCAAAAGGCTTGATGGTTTCTTGGGAGCCTTAAAGTCTTCACTTAGAGGTTTCCTTCTTCATCAGGTCTTTCATACTCAATTGCAGAGAGTTCAGAAGATCAGATTCAGTTCCCCTAAGCCTAGTGTTGTAGCCTGATCAATATATCTCATGTCGCACTGGTATGTGTAAGGTGTGGAACACGTTCCCTCAGCTTAGTGGACTGTAATCATGTTACACAACCTGAAAGGTAAAACTAGGCCTGTAACTGCAGGCTTGCTGGCTACTGTCTTGTAATTTGTGGTTGGAATGTGATGTTAATATGCAAGACATAACCGTCCCTTTGGTCTAGTGATGCCAAACAGAGAACAGTTTGAGTACTTTAACCTTACAAAACATACTGTACCATATTCGACACGATCAAAGCTTTGCTAAAAAACCTGTTGTACACTCTCTTTTGCATGTTTTCTTCCCTCTCATTGATAGTTCATACATTTTTAGAAACGTAAAAGGCCTTTTACTGTAATTTAGGTTGCACTAATCTTACTTTTTGGCAATATAAATAACAGCATCTGCACAAAATTGCATATTTTGCCAGCCTCTGAATAAAATTGAGGTGAGCTTGAGTATGAAGTACATATTCTAACAATATTATACTATATGGGCCATAAAAGCCTGATTTACAAAACTTTTTTTTGTACAGTTCAATGAACTTTTCCATTAAAATGAATAAATAATACATTTTCGATCGTGTCAGGCTTTACAGAGTTAACTCTGCTGATCTCACCTGTGTAATGAGAGAGACTGCAATATTACACAACAGTTACAGTACATTCCTGGCAATGAACAGTCATTCACTGGCAGATTGTTGGCTGATATCCTTTGTCAAGAATTTTCCAAAAAAGGTGGAGCTGTGTTATTGTGAAAGGACTGTAAATGTATTCTGATTTCAGTGTTTTGGCGTGAAACATTTAAGGTAGGGGTTGACTGTGCAGCAGGGGTCGTTTAAATCCATTACGACTGCATGGTAATTGGTGGCCGGCCAGTATTAGGCATTACCATGGGATATGATTTATTTAGGCTTTGCTGTAGGCTGCTCAATAGGCAAGCTGAAATCTGAAATGCTGTTTGTGTTAATCTCCCACTTTGCTTATGTACAACAGGGTTTGGGCCCCCTTGTTTGAAAGACATCCAGATTTTATAAATGCATACTAATATTATCCTTAGAAATTCTCGCCACTTCAGTGTGGGCTTTGCTAGTAATATCAGTAATAATCAGCTGTTTATGATGACAACATAATAACTAGTGCAGGGGGCCAAACAGTGATACAAATCCTTGAACGATTGTGCCTCTTAAACCACAACAAGCTCTGTTTTATGAAAAGAGAAGGACATTTCTTTTAGCTGAACAAAAGCTGATGTAGTGGCCTGTAGTGTTCATTGTTAATGAACCAAGCTATTATATGTGTACTATGAAAGCACTATGGAAAATTAATGGACCTTGCAGGCTAATTAATGGTTTTTGCTAAGGCAAGCATGCTGCTGTTACTCCTACTGGGTTAGGGATCTGAATGAACCCATAACTTTAAGAATTAATTGTGTAGTTTACCCAAAAATGAAAATTCTGTCATAATTCAATCACCTTTTTGAGTAAATGATAGAATTTTCATTTTTGGGAGAACTATACATTTAATTCCTAAAGAGAATTGCTTAAAGCTGCAGTCCGTAACTTTTTTTGGTTAAAAATGATCTGAAATCAATATTTGAGCAAGTACATAACCAGCCAGTGTTCAAAACTATCACCTTACCTTAGCCCGATTCACAACAGTTAGCTTATAATAATGTTTTCTAATTTGTGGTATGTGTAGGTTTTCGCGGGAAATCAAGCATGGCACTGCGTCATTAAATCTGTAAACATAAAGAAGTTGTCCCAGCTAGTAGGCTATCCTATGTGAGGATCCTGCAGGTGGCGGATCGTTTAGCCTTTTCTCACAGCAGCTGGAATAATTAAATGTATCATTTTGATGGCATGTTGTAATCCAGAGAGGATTATGTGTTTATGAAACACATGTGAATGCAATTAAATTAGATTTCAGTTTTAAATGTGCTTCTGATTACACAAGATTTGTATTTTAAAGAAAACCAGTTCGAAGGGAGAATAATTTGCTTTTTGGGTTTTCTTAATATGAAATTCGAATGGTATGACAATTACGTATTAGACTACAGAAATTGAAATGTACACACTATACTCATAGTCACGCAATGCTGAAGTTGTTAACATTAATAATTTGAGAATAAAATATAACAATAATGATACTTTGCACGGTTTGATGTGATATAAGCTAACCGATTGTAAGATTAAATCACCATTGATAGGGTGATTTATGTTAATGCTTTTTTTCCTCATTTGGTCAGAAAAAACGTGGCAGACTTGTTTCTTGTTCAGATGACAATATACGGTGAAAATTCTTATTTGGATCATATATTCCAAGATGACTAATCTGTGAATGCGAAGTACAGTAAACATCCACACCGGTGCGATGACTGACAGCCACACATTCACCTCAAAACATTAGATTCATCCGCGCTGGATGAATGTGAATGTGTACATCTGAAATGCTACTTTGTGCAGTTATGTAAAAGGCTATAAATAGCATATTTTAACAACAGTAAACGACCAAATTCCACATGTGATCGTAAAAGAAATTACAAACACTCGATGGTGGTTTGAAGTGAGTTCTGAGTAAAAGTGTACTATTAATCTCATAAATTGTCTTATGTAGCATGATGCTAATGTTAGCTCTAATGCAGCTGCAGAACAGGTCCAATTCTTTCTTATAATGCATTTTGTCATAATACTTCACGTAAGGTCGCTAGAAATGTTTTGTTGTATTTATTTAGAAATACTTTTGATAATAGTTGGGTAAATGTATACTGGGATTGAAGCGATGTGGCTTGGTAAAAGTTTTATTGCCAGTATAAAGGCTGAATAAAAATAAAATAATAATGATTATGTCTCATACCTGGCGGAAGTGTGAAAGAAACTAGTTTGTCATGCATTTCTTTTTCAACACATTTACAGGTAAATCCTAGTATTTTAAAATTGTGATTAATCATATATATATATATATATATATATATATAATTTTTTTTTTTTTTTGATTAAAAAGCGCACCAGCGCTCCTAAAAAGAAAAGTAAGCGTAGAGCCCTGTATTAGCATTACAATTTCATTAAATGCTACATGTCAAGCTTTTTAGTAACACCTCTTACTTAAGCATGAATAGCTGTTATGCAAAAAAATTGAATAATGTATGCAAACAAAACAATAAAGTATTAACTTAATTTGCCTAGGAACACTGTTTCCTGTTGTGGTGTTTGGTGCTATTCTGGTGGTAACCAGATTTTATCACCGGAATTAATACCGGAATAGTTAATGCCGGAATTAATTGATACAACCAATGCATTAAAGAAAGCATGACTGATTAAATAGAAAACTGTGAATATTGGTTAAGAACGTCAGTCAAAGCAATTATAAGTCTGACACTAGGGGTGAAAGCCATATATAGGATCCACTATATCATATACATTTCATAATGGACTCTTTTGACTTTGACCAGCAGCAAACTAGTAACACCAACATGCTAAAAAGCACTCAAAAACCCTGGCATCAATTTTGAATGCAAGCACCACTCAGATTTTCTAAAGAAAATTTTAAATGCGGTGCTGCTGTATAATAATTTTGTGCATGTGTTTTAGCAACCCTTATCATTGTATCTCTTTCTGATGTGTGACATGATTTTTGGAGATATGGAGAATAAATATAATGGTACACACATATGTGAAAGTCATGGCAGCTTTCATGGCAGTCATCTCCAGCACTGACCAGAGGTTAATGCCACTAAAATTGAATCAGTCCTTTTAGGAGGCAGCCTCTCTTCTGGAGCACCAGCTTACTTGCCAGACTTGTGGCTTTTATTTTTTCACTAACGAGAGGAGATCAATACAAATCTATGATGGTCCATGTTGAAGGCTTGTGGCAGTGGAACCACTCTGTGGCTTGGCATGATGGGGGTACTCGGATTTTCGGTGAAGTCTGCTATTGGGCTGTATAATCATGTGTATAATTTATTGCAACTAGAATAAAGAGTTGAAAATTGACTCTTAAACTACAGTAAAAAACATTGGTTACTACATTGCTGCTACTCTCTGCAATGCTTGATTCTGTCCTAAAACCAAAATGCGTTTTTGTCTTAGGGCAACTTTTTATAAACTGTTTTGATCCACTTCAAATGTAGATTACTGTATATATAAAATGTCTTTTTGTCTTAAAAAAAAAAAAAAAAAAAGTATTCACCACAATATTTACAGATGGAGAAAGAGTGGTAGAACCCTCAGCAGTTTAGGTAACCCATGAACTAAAATTGGTTATGTAATGCCACTGGTCAAACCTTTGGGCCACGCAGAGCTCTAAGGTCTTCAGTGTGACGTCAACATGCAAGATTACAAACATTATAAAATGATAATTGTGGTTGTTATCAATTTATGACTCATTTTTGTACTTGTGTGTCTCTGATTATCAGGACCCTGCCATCATGGGATTGCTGTTACCAGCCAATGTGCTGAAGTGAGCTGGATTTTTCCTCCGGTTTAAGCCCCACCCCTCCCCGAGGGGCCACTCCCCCTCCATCCCACCGGAGGACCAGCAATCATGGCGGGAATCAAGCGCGGGTACGACGGAAAGATCGCTGGACTATATGACCTGGACAAGACGCTCGGCCGTGGCCATTTCGCCGTGGTCAAACTAGCGCGTCATGTCTTCACCGGCGAAAAAGTGGCAGTCAAGGTAATTGACAAGACCAAGCTTGACACGGTCGCAACCGGTCACCTGTTCCAGGAGGTCCGCTGTATGAAACTTGTCCAGCATCCCAACATCGTTCGGCTCTACGAGGTCATTGACACGCAGACCAAGCTCTACCTGATCTTGGAGCTCGGCGATGGTGGCGACATGTTCGATTACATCATGAAGCACGAGGAGGGACTGAATGAGGAGCTGGCCAAGAAATATTTTGCCCAGATCGTGCACGCCATCTCGTACTGTCACCGGTTGCATGTGGTTCACCGTGACCTGAAGCCGGAGAATGTGGTGTTCTTTGAGAAACAGGGCCTGGTCAAGCTCACCGACTTTGGCTTCAGTAATAAATTTCAGCCGGGAAAGAAGCTGACCACCAGCTGTGGCTCACTGGCTTATTCTGCCCCTGAGATCCTGCTGGGAGATGAGTATGATGCACCTGCTGTGGGTAAGTGTGTTTGTAACTCTGCTCAGTAATTCTGACTCCAAAGTTCAAAGCAAATAAATGCCTATGGCATTTATCCAAGAAGATTTTATTTCCTCCATTATTATTTTAGTGTCTCGAAAAACTGTTTTAGGATTACATTGATTTTATCATGTGTTAAAGAGGTTGTTTGCCACAATGCTCATGGTTGGTTGAAGAAACTGTCTTTGCCCCCACACTAAAAGTAAGAGTTGTATCGTAACTAAAACCACAAAAATTGATTTAATAACATTGCATAAAATAAACATGAACTGAAATAAAATATAGAAAACCTTAAATTGATTTACCCTAACTTGATATATAACAATATGTAAAACCATAAATATAACTTATGTTGATAAAATTATATTTTGTTTTGTGTTGGAGCCAATAAAATTTTAGGCAAACTAAGGCAAGAGGAAATCTGAGCTCACTAGGCAAATGGGTAAAAAAAATTAATAAATAAAAAAATCAATGTTGAGCCTCAAAAAAAGTTCTGGCAAATTTTGGGTCACAGACTGACATCCAGTGAAGAACCGATACAGTGTTTCCCCTAGGTTTACTGCTTTAATTTAACACATTTTTTAATGAAATTTAAATAAAAATTTTTTTAGCATGTCTAATTACTTGAAAGCATAAAAACAAGTTTCGTTCATTCTTACAATAGCCTTATGATTTTTTTTCCCTCAGAAATTCTGTGTTGTGTATTTACATTTTTTTAAGGCATAAAACATTAATTTAATTTATCTTTTAATTAATGAAAATTAAACCAATGTAATTTTTTGGAAAATAAAGGGGATTTAATATTACAATTAAAACATTGAAGAAATATCGTATGATTATTCCTTAAAAATAATGTTTTAATAATTTTTGTAGTAGTAGTAGCCTATTACGCACATTCTACTGAACAATAGTAATATATTTACGCCGCAATGTCAAGGTAACCCAAACTTTTATTTTGCCAAGACAAGTGAACCATCAGAAAAAAATAAGAACAAATTTCAAGTGTAGATAAATACAATAGAACAAAGTTACGAATAAAATAAGGTGCGCAGAAAACAGTGAGTACCTAATTGAATTATCTTTCGCCTCTTCATGTGCTTCAATGGTGTAAAATGCTGGAATGTTTGAATAGGCAAAATGTGCAGATGATAAACTATGATCCATTTCACCCCAATAAGCGAGTGAACAATGTGAATGAAGGAACACATTTTATATCACTATTCAAGATAGTCCATTTGGCTGGGTGGTGATACATTTTGGTAGCCTAATTGAAAGATACAATGGCCCTGGAATGTCAGGCTTGCAATTTTGCAAGCCCTTATACATGCACTTGGTAACCTGTCCCAGTGTGAGCGTGGCTGATCAGTGGTTTAACAGCAGCACAATTTATTGTTTTATTAAATTATCTGTCACTGTAAGGCATTGCCATACTTCTGCCAGAAACACAGCGTAACCTCTTTATCAGAAAACATGTCAGAACAAGCCCCTTTACCCTAGATACTCCAAATGTGGTTCTTCTCGTCCGTTATTAAGAGGAACTGTCATTTGAGCCTCAAGTTCTGGATCATTAGGCCATGGATTCCTGAAGTGCGTTGGCGGATTCTTTTCATCATTGCCGTGTTAGCTCCCCAAGATAATGAATGCAAGCGTGCAAGTTGTTGCAGGCTGAGATCTAACCTTTCCAAGGCTTGGAGGTGGTAGAGGCGTTAGGCATGTCGGAGCATGCAAAGCTTCAGTCCATCGACTGGCCAATACAGAGCGACAAAGGAGAGAGCATCTTTCAAAAGCATCTTGAACCATCAACTCACCAAAAATGAGTTGTGCCTGCTGATGTCATTGATTTAGCACTTGATAATGAAATATGCAAATCAAATAATGTCTCCTCATTTAATGAATTACTGCAGTCAAGATCATGATGACAACTGTACACAACCACCTAAAAAAAAAAATCATTTATTGGCTAATATTTAGCTGTGTATGTGTGTGTGAAAAAAAAAAAAAAAAAAAAAAACAATTTTATATATATAAATAAATATATATATAAATATAAATAATAATTTCTCCTCATTTCGTATGCTCATTTATCCTAATTTTGAATGCAGAATGTCTTCGGCATTCACTTTCTTTATTAATTAAAAAATAAATTAAAACACAAATAATAATTAAAATATATATATTTTTTAAATAAAAATTGCTACATTTAAATGTAGCAAAGCTTGTAGCCTAATCATGTAGCATTTAAAACGGTACTTTTTAATGTTTTATTTTTTATTTATTTGCCAAAATTTGAAAAATCTGATATAACAAAACAATAAGTATCAGCTAATCTGTTTTGGCCACAGATGTAATATCAGTGAAACTAATATCCATAGAAGAGAGGTTCGTTTCTGCTGAAAAGCTTTCATTTAAGCATGCATGGTGCAGAGTTATCCCAGCACACTAGCACAGATAGCATAGTTAAACCGTAATGTATCTCTGTTCACATTTGTTTGGTAACTATCTGTCACAACACTGCAGTTGTTGAGGCATCGTCTTTGGTTAATTGTATTTCCAGTCCTTATACAGGCAGGTGGTGGGACGGTTAATCCGCTCTTTGTTTGAGCTGAGCTTCCCTGCTGGAGCCCTGATTAAACACTCTTTATTGACACTGTCAGTGTGATCAAATAGACACTGTGCTCTGATGCCGGTGGGTTCCCTGCTGAGGTGATTTCTGGTTTCGCTTCCTAATCGATAATAATTTGTCCAGTGTTTGGCTGGGAAACCTGTTTAATACCTTTTTGTGCTCCTGGAAAGATGCATCTCTGTAAAACAGACAGGTGTATTTTGGAGTCCAAAATTTTTGCGTGCGTTTTTCTGTTTTTTCGTATTCCTCACCCTTTCCTATCAAAATGCATGCTACGGATGCGAAAATGCAGAAAATCGAACCTTATCCAAATTTTTTTTTATGACGGATGAAAGTTGTGGAGGCATTGTGTAAACGTGATTGACACAACGTGAGGTCATATTTATTTTTTAACGTGCAAAATTTTCAGGCTCAGTGTGCATTTGTGGTAATTTCTTGTAATGTGGATAAATGCACCAGGAGAGGGATAGTTTAATATCTGATGGGTTTATCCCTGTGTTAAGCCAATATTGTTCAATTTACTTGAATTGCGATTTTCTTTTTTATAAATGTATGCATTTCAGCTCAACTGCAATGAAATATTAAGTGAAACCAGGATAAATTCTATAATTACACAGATGGTCAAATTTGAGGAAAATAACCTACACTGAAAAAAAAAAAAAAAGATTCATTGAATTTACCAAAATTTTTTAAGGTAAAGCGGTTGCAATCAGTTTATTTTAGCTACATTTAAATATTTTTTTTTTGGTTGAAACTAAATTTATTTAAATGTAGCTAAAATAAATTGATTGCAACCTCTTACCTTAAAAAAATTAGTAAATTCAATTAATAATTTTTTTCAGTGTAACATTGTATTGTATTGTGGTTGTGTGTAGCACCTACTGCTCTGCATACACTTCTATTTGTTGAGCTGTGTTTGTAACAAGGTTACAAGAAAATATATATATGCTAGATGATATGGACATTATTATGCTGTTCATTTAATTCAAGTTGGTGTACTAGCATTGAAAAAAATACTTATTTTACAACTTAACATTGTACAATACATCTAAAAAACATATGACAGCAGCTTATTTGTAATCTTGTGATTATAACTTTAATAGTTTATGGATAGGTATATTTATTGGAACACCATTTACACTCCTGCATCTCTCTCATTTGTCCTTGAATCAGATTGCAACCTTAGATACTTGACTATCCTAACCTATCCTTAATCTATTTTTATTACATTTTTACCTTGGCATTGACATTCTAAGCTATCTATTATAATAAAATGAATGAGATTTTACTGTAATGAGAAAAACAGGCTTGTGAAAGTTTCCGTCATTTGAAACGATGGCAACTCTGAAAGGAATTTGACTTTTCCACTTCAGTTATTTGATTGATAGCGTGATGCATGATGATTATCTGATTAAATAGACTGATGAAAATGTTGAATCGTACCTTGACGTGTTTGTACCTGTTGGTTTCCTTCAGATGTCACTTCTGAACTCTTCACTTAGTCAAGCCTAAGTTAACATATTTACACCTGAACAAGTCAGCAAAACTGTGCAACAGGATTTAAAAACATTTCCCACGGCCATTGAAAGCCTGAATTCATGGGAATTTATTGAAATGAAGACACACATTCAATTCATGTTTAATTTATTTTATTTTATTTGTGTTTGTTTTTGCAAATACTCTCTAAATTAAATGCTAATATGATTGACTGATTTGAATTCAGATGCTCTTTAATTAATACTCTAAAAATGTAAAAAAAAAAAACAACGACAACACCATATGCATTGTGTGCAAAATTGTTTGCAAATTTCTTGTTTATCTGTACTGCTGTGTGTGAACAGGCCTTTACTGGATTGACGCTAAAAATAGACTTTAATATTTGTCTAGCACTGTCTGTGTTTAGCTAGTTTTTAAATCAGCAGCCTCAGAGACAGACTATGTGATTATTAGACGAGCATGCATTTTTTAAAAGTTTTTGTGAGTTCATGTAATCACAGGGCTTTTATGCAGGGTGTCATACTGACAAACAAATCAGAGCTTCTGTCTTAAATACTGGCCCTATTTCAAATCAAATGAGATCACTGAAGTATGTGTAACAAGCAACACATGGAAAATCATGTCCTTGGATGTTGTTAATTAAATAGTCTCCTTATTAAGTGATGGCAAAATAGTGGCTTCTTTGTGTCAACATTATGTCCTTGTAATCTTAAATATTTATTATTTATAGCAAAGCTCAAATTTTCCATGTTTTTCTTTAAGCTCTGTAGTGTTGACTTTGGTTCGATTTGTTGTATGATAAACTAAACACCGGAAACACAAGCTGAATTCCAGGACCATGAACACTGATGTCTGTAAATTCAGTCTTGACCGTGGTTGGTCGGTTTATTGGCTCCATGACAGTAGAGTTCGCAAGGCTTTTGGTTTGTTTTAAACGTTACATTCCTGTATTGTTCTATCTTGAAAATCGAACTTTATCAACAAAACTATATGGATTAGACATTTTTTTTCAAACTGCAAATTCCTGCAAAGCATTTAAAAATGCGTTTATTCTACTAGTCTACTAGTCCATTTTACACATTCAAAAGTCACCTTGTAGTGGTATCATGTGTGATGTTTCTTTTATAGCTGCATCTATCTAGAACCCTGTCCATTCAATCATCAGAAACCATCACCAAAGGCAAATGTGTACACACACACACACACACACACACATACCTAAAGACTGATGGCTGGAGTGCAGATTGTGTGTGAATATTCTCAGCTTTCCTCCACACTTCCAGAGTCCCTCAGCTCAAGTCGACAGCTCAGGTTCACCTCCTAGAGCGTCTCACGCCTGCTATAAATGACTTTTTCTGAAGTTATCTTTCATCAGAACATCATGCATGCATCATGGCACTTATGCTCTAGTTATTGCATTATTTGTATAGACTTGTGTTTAAAAAAAAAATTAATTATTTGTTGAAATTTAACATAAATTAAGCTAATTTTCAGTCTCACATTATGCCACAATATCTTAAAGGGATAGTTCACCCCAAAATGAAAATTCTGTCATCATTTACTCACCCTCAAGTAGTTCCAAACCTGTATGAATTTCTTTGTTCTGCCAAACACAAAGGAAGATATTTTGAAGAAAGTTTGTAACCAGGCTGTTTTGGGGCACCATTGACTTCCATAGTAGGAAAAAAAATACTATGGAAGTCAATGGTGCCCCAGAACTGCTCTGTTTCCCACATTCTTCAGAATATCTTCCTTTGTGTTCAGCAGAACAAAGACATTCATACAGGTTTGGAACTACTTGAGGGAGAGTAAATGATGACAGAATTTTTATTTTTGGGTGAACTATCCCTTTAAGTAAGATAAATGTAAATCTAATGTAAAAGTTAGTTTGGATGGTTTGTAATATCTTTGCAATACAACCATCATGACGAAGTATGTTAATGCAATAATATTTTATTTTTACTACTTGGGTAGGTAAAAAAATGCCAGTACTTTGTCAATACTTTTTTTTTTTAAGTAACAATACCAGTTTTACAGGGTCGGTATTTCAAAGTACTGACACTTGAACTGCTGTCTGAATGACAGGTGGCTGCATTCGAACAATCGGCACGTGCTACATGAAGACTGTGCGTAGTGTATGGGATGCTGCTCTGCATGTGAAAAGTCAAACGCACGTTCCTATCCTGGTGCGGTATTGCTGTAAACAGTCAAAACAAATCGCTGCATTTTGCCTTGACAGTGCATTAGGCTAATAGACCTGCCTGCCGCTCTCTATTATGTCATTAATATTAATAAAGCAATGATATTGCCCAGAAGAAAAGATAACCACTCACTGCTTTTAATTTATTTCTTCATTACTGACTGTTTGCTCAAATAATGATTTGGTAAACCTTGGAACATTGTTTACTTGAGTAATGCTTTAAGGCTATGTGTGCCATTGTTTTAATTTGTTTATATTAATAGTCAACTAGTCAACTGTGCTTAGTAGTGTATATGTTTTTGGTGCAATATTGAAATTTATATCTAGAGCATGACAATTTTGCTGCTGTTATTATAAGCTAATCAAATATTGGTATCAAGACATCCCTAACCAATGGAATGAAGCTGACAAAAGTGCAGTGCAGTTGATCATTTCCTTGACCTTGGCTGCTAAAGGTATGACAAAAGGTATGAAAATGTTCAGAAATATAGAAAAAGGAATGATTTGCCAATAACTGGTAAGAAAACCCTAAGGCGAGCTGGATTTATGTTAATACTGTTTGAATGTTTGGGGTCAGTAAGATATCCCACTGTGGAATATTATATATGTATATATAATATCATTATTTATTTATGTTTAAGAAATTAGCGCTTTTATTCAGCAAGGATGCATTAAATTGATCAAAAGTGACCGTAAAGACATTTACGTAGTTGCAAAAGATTTGCCATTTCAAATACATGCTATTATTTTGAACTTTCTATTCATCAAAGAATCATGGAGTAATTAATTCCTTTCCATAAAAACAAAAAATATTAAGCAACCCAACTGTTTTCAACACTGATAATAATAAGAAATTCTTCCTAAGCACCAAATCAGTATATTGAACGATTTCTAATGAATCATGTGACACTGAAGAGGGATTGATGGGTGTTCAGAATTCAGCTTTGCCATCACAGAAATAAATTGCATAAAAAAAAAAAGATGTTTTAAATTGTAATATTACTGTTTTTTTTTTGTTTGTTTGTTTTTTTTTGGTAAAATAAATGCAGCCTTGTTGCACATAAGAAACATCTTTCAGAAAAAGTTTTAAAAAATCTTACCAACTTCAAACTTTTTGAAAGGTAGTGTGTATGTGTATATATATATATAAGATTCCTGCTCTAACCAACTCTTACCACAGACTGATGTCAGCTCTGACTAGCCTCTGTCGGTTTGTGAGGTGCAGTAGCCCTACACCAGCATTGGAGTAGGCTAGTTAACAGTGAAGGACTCTTTTTGCATGTGTGTTAGAAGAGGAAATGATGCGTACTTTCTGTCAGAGCAGCACACTTCTCCTCTTTGGGCCGCTCTGAGGCTGGTTACTGGAGAGGAGAACCGGAGCAGTGAGCTCACCAGAGAAAGTTGCCAAGTGACTAATCCCCAATCACTAATTAAAGCACCAGCAAGGCACATATGCTGCCTGCACGCTTACGCGAGTCCCGTCACTTCTGCTGCACTGGCACCACAACGAGGGGACGGCAGTGAGGTGTATCTTCTCCTCCCATATCTCTATCTTCTGTGCTGTGCAAGGCTGAAGCTCTGGATCACAGAGAGAGGGAGCAGAACACAAATGTGAGAGATGGATGGTGCAGGCTATTAAAGGAAATGGAGGAACTATGTTTAGAGTAGCGTCTTGCTTTTCCTGATTTTGCCTGAGACAGGTGTACAATGTGAAGTCCACTCGGAGGGCCATTAATCCAGGCCGGTGGTTGCTATGGTAACACCTGCTGCCGCTGTTGAACCAGGTGTGTCCAGCACTCTTGAGGTTTTCCAAAGATACGTTGCCTCCCGGTTCAGATCACCCATCAGACCTGGCACCAGGACAGAAGAAAAAAGCTCCAGGTGCAGGTTCACTGATGCGTCCCACTCTTTCAGGGCTAAACAAGATTTATTTATTTATTTATTTTATTTATTTCTTTTTTGTCAGGTCCAGATTTGTACTTGCCCAGCCAATATTTTCACTGGCCCAGTCACCATAAATATAAATGAATAAAGGATTAAAAATAATAATAATTAAACAATTAAATAAAAATGCATATATCAATACATAATTCAAAATAGTTTAGTTTAGTAATAATGTGATTTAATAAATATTTTATATGAAAGGAAAAATATTAAATAATTTTACATTTAATTGAATGCATTTTACGATTTTTAAAAAAATACTTAAAAAAATATTTTTTTAATTTGGTATACTGGAGATATATATACTGCTAAACTGTAACTAATGTAATATAATTATATAAATTCTTAAAAATAATAATATTTAATATTTTATTTAAAAGAAAACTATTAAAGTAGGTATCACATTGTGTTTGTCTATACTTACCACAACATTTTTGCTTAAAAATAAATCAAACTTTTTGTTTATATTTATTTTTTGCTGCTTGTTTTTTTTTTTTCAACATTCTTTGTCGTAAAACAGTTGTTTACCCAAAATTTCACCCAAAAATGAAAATTCTGTCATCATTTACCCAAATTGTTACAAACCTGTATGAGTGTCTTCCTTTTGTTGAGCACAAAAGAAGATATTTTGAAGAATGTTGGTATCCAAACAGTTGATGGTAGCCATCGACTTCCATAGTATTGGGAGGGGGACTAACAAAGTAGCTACCATCAACTGTTTGGTTACCAACATTAATCAAAATATCTTCTTTGTGTTCAATTGACAAAATTAACTCATACAAGTTCAGAACAACTTGATGGTGAACTATCCATTTAGGTTTTAATCTGGAACACTTGTTGGCTAAATTTAATTATAAACCGACATCTACATTTATGAACAAACTTTATTTGAAAAACAATGTCATTTTAAACTCGTTCTGATTGATTTAACATGTATCAAATTGTTTTCTACAATTTTAGCAACCTCATATACAACTAGATAACCGTACCATGGTGGTTCACAGCAGAAGAATTTGCAGTGTTCAGTACTTTGCAGTGTTCTTTTGATGCCAGTTGTTCCCTTCATCGCTCACATCAAGATTGGTTTCCCTGATGGTCTCTTCAGATGAAATGTTTTGGTTCATCTGTTTTTCTGAACTCTGAGGACTCGGTTAATATCAAGCAACATCAGCTGGCATCTAGTTGCGTGAGCCGAGAACATTATTAATGTCTAAAAATAAAACTGACTGGCCTTCCCCAGTTGGTATTCTCTGTTGTCGCAGGTGTCTGTGCAGTGATTAGGCACTTCATATGTTTTGTGTGTGTGTGTGTGTGTGTTTTTGCACGCAACTTCCTTGTTCAGTAACACACACCTTTCTTCTCAGACAGTGAGTCTTTTCAGTAGCTGTCTGACCTTTATTTCAATAGGACTCTTTATTTTGTGATGGCACAGAAGGAGGGCACGCAGTGGTTAGGAGTGATGGGACAAATGAGGGCAAAGCACTTCTTTTCCTCATGAACCTACTGCCCTCAAACAAGGATGTGCTACAAATCTGTATCTTTCAGTTCTTGCTGGAGCATCAGTTAGAGCACACAGATGCCACAAACATTCAAAAACCCTTAGGCCCTGCCCTGCCCTGAAGCTTAAATAGTCCTCGTTGTTTTGGTCCTTATGGGTTTAGGTCAGCAGTCACAGGATGTTACACACACACACACACACACATGTATGTGAGATAGAGAGAGAGAGAGAGAGAGAGAGAGAGAGAGAGCTCTAAAATGGCTTTTTATGCCCGTGCTATTATTTCTTAAAAATTAATGTTTAAATGCTTTCATATTTTGTTTAATAGAGTGCAATGCAAATCAATTAATCATTTATTACAAATAAATACATTTAGAATTTAAAAAATGTAGTAAAATTGAATGATAGTCACTATTTAAATTGACAAATAAACATACAAAATTGAAGCAGTAAGTTAATATATTAACTTTTTTTTTTAATGCATGTTTTATTCATTTTTGTATTTGCTTTTTAATTAATAAATTAATTAATTCATTTGGTACTTAAGATGTTCATCAGGTTGCCAAAAAAAACAAACAAAAAAACAAAAAAAACACTTTATTTAGCTCTAAAGTGGCTTTATAATTTGACTTGTAAATTGTCTGCACCAGTATTATATTTATTGAAATAAATGTTTCATCCATTTTCATCCATCATGTAAGTGTACAAATGCCATGAGTCGTTGTATGTGTAACTAAAAATTTGTGATGTGTGTTACATAAGTATAGGGTAACTAACATGGGAACACTTATTCACTATCAACTACGACTTTTCCCTCAATAAATTGCTAATTTGCTGCTTATTAATAGTTAGTGCAATAGTTGTTAAGTTTAGGTATTGGGTAGAATTAGGGATGTAGAATAAGGTCATGTAGAATAAGGCATTAATATGTGCTTAATTACTACTAATAAATGGCTAATATTCTAGTAATATGCATGCTACCAATCAACTAGTTAAGAGACCCTAAAATAAAGTGTTACCAATGACATTTAATCAAATGTTATTGAATAGTATTTTTTTATGATTTAACATTTGGCAAACTGCAATTATAGACATCTGGTTTAGAGTTGGACCAGTTTTTTTTTTTTTTTAGGTTGAAGAACTGTACATAATTTTTTTCAGTTTATGACTTTATGAAATCCAGTTGTCCAGTGAGTCTTATGTAATAGTGCAGCACTAGTTAAGGTCTTGTGTATTTGAAAGTGTCATGCTTTCTGTCATGCGGTCCTGTGGATTGTGTTACTATTACTCATACTTAGGGTTTGAAAATTGAACAAAACACTGAACTCAAACCACATCGTATTTATTTACGAAAATGCATGACGCCTCTAATTGTGTGAATTTTATGCTGTGCTATTACTTGCAATTACATGTTTTACAACTTTTAACCTTACATTTCATTGCAATTGTAATTAATTTTCCAATTTACTTGGCATTTAATTTAGCCTTTAACAGAAACAAGATAACAAAAATGAGAAGAAACTAAACTTTTTATATAAAATGCAATCATGTGAATTTCTGGGAATGCAAATTCATATTTTTTTTTACTTGCAAGAACCATAAATTTGACAGTATTTTATAGTAAATTACAGATAATACAATGTACATATGGTGTTTTGTGAAGGTACACTGTTTAAAAACAATAAATAACTGAAAATGTACTGGTTATTTTCTGCAAGGACATTATCTATTCATTTTACAGACATTTTTGTTAACCCTAAAACACAAAGCAATGAAATGCAAAATTCAAAATACAGGTAAAAATGGAATATTCCTTTATTCCTAAATGTGACCCTGGACCACAAAACCAGTCTTAAGTCGCTGGGGTATATTTGTAGCAATATCCAAAAATGCATTGCATGGGTCAAAATTATAGATTTTTCTTTTATGCCAAAAATAATTAGGATATTAAGTAAAGATCATGTTCCATGAAGATATTTTGTAAATTTCCTACTGTAAATATATCAAAACTTAATTTTTGATTAGTAATATGCATTGCTAAGAACTTTAAATGCGATTTTCTCAATATTTAAATTTTTTTGCACCCTCAGATTCCAGATTTTCAAATAGTTGTATCTCAGCCAAATATTGTCCTATTCTAACAAACCATACATCAATGGAAAGCTTATTTATGAAGTATAAATCTTTGTTAATGCAGTACATTGTGCCCTATTGTACTGATTTTATTTTATTTATTAATTTTTTATGTACAATTTAATTTTTTTCTAAAAACCTTAGAAAACCTTGTGTCTGTCTGTGTTTTGACTTGGGCCAGTATTCAAATACATGTCTGTGTGCTTACAAAACACTCAGAACACCTTAACAGTATTGGCAGGCTCATTTTTAAAACGCCTTAAAGTCACACCACTCGCTTGCAGGCTGTGTTGCACCTGTGCTACGTAATACCAGCTCACCTGTCGCATTCAACACGATAGCATGACCGTCACTCCTAAAAGCTCCCATAGCGGATCTACTGAAATGGATCTTCTACTTTAACTTTCAAATGAGTTTATTTTCTTCAGACTGTAAAACCTAACCCTTTTTTGTTGTAATCAGATTAATTGTTGAGAATATTAGGTCACTGCAGTTTTCCATGTGAGCTTTGTGTGTGTGTGTGTGTGTGTGTGTGTGAATTATAGAGAGCTCTAGTTTACAGCAAACCCCAGAGGTCTAACATGCTGATTTTCACTCACATTATGCATGTATGGAGCAGTCGATAGAGCAGCATATGAAGACTGTGGGAGACATGAAGGATGTGTGTGAGTTGTGCAGGCTTTGCTTTCACACTGATGCAGGATAGAAGTGTTTTATACATATTGAAAGAAAGGATTTATTACTGAACTGACATCGTTTTGAGTTTATGAAGTTGATTTCATAAAGTGGATGGAGAATGAGATTGTTGGCATATTACCTTTTGTAGGTTTTCCATTATATAATAATATATATATGCATATTTATAGCTTTCCTGTAGCTCAAATAGTAGAGCATGGCGCTAGCAACACCAAGATCATGGGTTCGATTCCCAGGGAAAGCAAGAGCTGATAAAATGTAAAAAAAAAACTGTAACTTGAATGCAATGTAAGTCGCTTTGGATAAAAAGCGTCTGCCAAATGCATAAATGTAAATGTAAATTTAAAGCTGTTAAAGTCATGTTTAAATTGTTAAAATAAAATAACTAATTTTTAAATGCAACTTTAATTGATTGATTTTTATATTTATTTTTTTATTATTAATACATTGATTCATTCTTGTTGTATTAGGTGTTCAGCAGGGCATTGAAAGGCTTAAATAAAGCATTTGAGATTAGTTTGGGTTGGACTGTGTATGTGCACGCCATGCTAGCAAATCGATCTTGGATTACATTATACTGTAAATATTTTATGTTTAGTGCAGGCATTTCTTGCACCAAGGTTGTGTAACAGTCGAAGATGTAGCCAGGCTTGAGCATTGTCCAGTCTTGAGGTTAAAATAACCCAAGTTTTGCATAATGAGCCCTGGCGTCAAGTGCACAGTGACAACGAACCGTGGATCGAGCTGCATCTGACGGCTTGACACAAAGAAAAGCACTCCAGTCACCGAGGGGTGTAATGGTGATGGCATCTGTTGATGACTTGCTGCAGACTTCACAGACAGAGCCATTGTTTCTTTATGAGGGAACTACATTTGAAGTTCATCCATAGCTGACAGACAGAGCGCCACAGATGGACTCGTACACTAAAGCGGCCCTTTGTTTGGCCACAACCCATTAGTCTTTGTCTAGCGCTGGAGAGAGTGTGTTTGAGGCATTGTCCTGTTGCCAAATACATTTATATTTGAAGTACTCAGACGGAGAAATGAGTTGTTTGATTTATTTTGCTTGGATTGATCATTTTGATGTGCCAAAGAGCTGTGAATGTCAGAGATGTTGTCTCTGAATGTCTTCGTATTGTTATAATGTCAGTATCTCAATGAGAGTTTGTGTCTTTGTTTGTGTATGGCTTTTGTCGCGGTTTCTTTTCTCGAATGAATTGGCAAAGGCATGATCTATCAGTAACTTGATTGTGATAGTTATAATAGTGTGCTGAGTCCTGTGTCGAATGGCTGAAGGAAGCCATCAAGTGAATAAACGCCCTTGGCTTTCACATGATGTGAGTCAACGTTTTCCAGCACGTTGAATTAGAGTTAAACGTCGAGCTACAGTTGTGCACAGGTCAAGCGTTGAAACATAAGTGCTCAAATTATTTCAGCCAGATCTTTCAGTGGACAGCAGGATTATTTTTTTCAATACATAAAATAATACTTACTTATCAAATTGACAAGTAAATAGACATTAAAGCTATTTCATTTATTTAAAATGAAAATTTTGTCATTAATGTAAATTAAGTTATTGGTTTGGAATGACATGAGTGATAACAGTATTTTTGTTTTTGACACATTTGATTTCTTTACTTTTTTTTATGAATAAATTAGTAATAGATTTTATTTTATATGGCACGGTCATTGTTTTAAAGGCCCGTTCACACCAAGCACGATAACGATAAAGATAACGATAAAGATATAGTTCTAAAAATCGTTCTCAATATTAAAGAATAGCTGAGTCCACACCACAACTATAACGATAAAGGCACAGAGAAACGGTATCGTTGGAATCACTTTCAGAATGATTTTTTCCCAGCTGATGAACGATACAAACATTGACAGCCAATCAGAATCCATCCTGCTATAACGAGCTCGAGAATTTAAAGCGGCAGACACGCGTGCGCTTAGAATATACAAATATGACATTGGCGTTGCTAGTGCAATGCTCTACTGTTTAAAGCATGTCATGATTTTTTTTTTTTTTATTTATTTTATTATTGAGTTAAGCATATTGGTCTGTTCATTGATTCAGGACATACCCTTTCTTCGGTCATACAAAATTAAACAGACTTTGATTTATTAAAGCATAGCTTTCCATTCTATTTCCTGGTGCTCATAATGATCTGTGCAGTTCCTACCTTTTATCCATGTAAAGTCTCTTATTAAAGATGGATTATGAAACCAGTCGAGTACATTTGATTCTCAATTTTTTTTCACATTTTGTTTAAAATTGGAGCAAGGCATGTTCCACAGACCTTTATTTGAAATCATTAATATTTCAAGACCATTGGCATCATGAACGTGTGTTGTATGGATTCTCTCTCTTGAATTTGGTTTTGAAAACCTTTACACCATTTTCAAGAAATTGAAATTTAATGACTGAAAAAGTCATGTGGGACATATTTGAAACTGACTTTCAGTCAAAATCGTGTCGCATGACTTTTATTTGGCAGATGAAAGGTCTTCAAATATTAATAAGCAGTGAAGCAATTTTGTAAATGTTTTAATAACAAAATGTTATGCCAAACGCCTTTTTTGGCTTTAGGCCCACCCCAAACTGAACAAATTTTTAAATACATTTAAAATGAGAAATTAAAAACATGCTCATCTTAGAGACACAGTCAAACCATTGTGGGTATGAACTGCAGTTTAATGTATATTTGAATAAATTAATATGTAGCCTTATTTCACTGACCCATTGAAAGCTCCAAGTCTAAAGGCTTGTTCACAGCAAGGAAGATAACTATAACTATAAGTTTTAATAGTCATCTTAATTCCTTGAGAATATGGGAAGTCCACACCACAACTATAACAATATAACAAAAAATTCAGCTGATTAACATTCACAGCCAATCAGAATTAAGACTACATAACTGCATTGTGTGCTTATACAGAACATTATCACCATACAGCATATTTATAGTTATAGTTATTGTTCTTGGTGTGAATGGGACTTAAGTGGGTACTTCAAGACCAGGACCCTTGTTCATAGTCAAAAATCTAGCTGCAAAAGACTGCATTCTGTATAATATTATTTTCTGCTGCCACCATGAATGAACTGTTTTTAGTTGAAATTCAATAATCAAAACTGACAAAGCTCACACAATCATATTGTCCATAGGTAGAGCATGCTGTGTGTTTACCCTGGTGTCAGTGGTAGAGTTTTAAACACTGCAGGATATCTGGCTATACAGTGACCTCTTGCTGGGCCAGATTTGTTTCTGATCCATCTGTCTGTCAGTGGTCAGAGCAGAACCCGCAGTCTGTGGGTGTACAGGTCATTACAGCCGAACAATCCCAGCAGGGAAGGAAACGGTCCAGAGCCACTGGCACGGTGCATAACCACGGCTGCTCAGTGCCTCAGGTGTACTGCTGCACACTCCACAGCAGATTGGAGCTCTCCGAGGGGCCATTATCAGATAAAACATCTCCCATTACCTTCTAGAAATGCACCCCTGCCATCTGTGCAAGCTAGAGCAAGAAATCATGCCTCTTCCATTTTCTCAAATGTGTTGTCAATTTCATAAAATGGGCCTATTAAAGTGGTTTGCTTCTTGCCACTGCAAACTGTTGCCGTAGTTGCGGTGACATCCCTGGAGAGTGAAGGGCTAATGGAAGTTTTGCTTAAACTTTCTTTCTCATTTCATTTACAGCTGTACTTACAATTTCTGATTTAAGATTAGGAAGTGCATGCTGCTGCAGACCACTCATGCAGTGTTTTTTCGCTGTTTAGTTATTGAACATTCCGTAGCACTTGTTAATTACGTCCCTTGTGTTATGACAGTCAGGGCTCGTGGGGCAGATTTTGGCTGAGACAAACCAATTTTTCTCTGTCTGTGGGCCACCCACGCTGCTAAATTGATTTAAGGTCTGTTAAAGGGCTTGGCCACTTCTCCCAAACTCTGTTGAATTTCCGCTGTTCACCACCAGAGCACAGAGTCGCTGAGCATCTCGCACTTTGCACATTAGTATCGCACGATTACAGAAAAACTGTCATCAGTTCTAGAAACCACACATCTTTAAAACTGTAGCATTTTGTGATTTAGTAAAATTTGTACAGAACTTCAGGACAAATCCAGAGATATCTGTGTGCCAGCTCTCTACTGGTTTTCCCAAATGTTGCCAGTAGTGTCTAGATCAGGGATCCTCAAATCTGGCCCACGAGATCCACTTTCCTGCAGAGTTTAGCTCTAACCCTAATCAAACACACCTGAGCATGCTAATCAGAGTCTTCAGAATCATTAGAAAATCACAGGTAGGTGAGTTTTATCAGGGTTGGAGCTAAACTCTGCCGTGCATTGGCCCTCCAGGGCAAGATTTGAGGAACCCTGGTCTAGATCATAAGCCATTGTCACACGTTTATATTTTTTGTCACATTTGGGACTATTTTATTCATAGTCTGAAACCCTGTATGCAAGTCTCACTATGATCATTTACCCTAAAATTTAACAATCCATTTATTTATTTTTTTTCTTTTGTAGTATAATACGCAAGAAATATTTGAGATGATATGAGATGATGACCATTTCAATTTTGCGGTAAACTAATCCTTTAAAATTGTGTTCATATTTGTTACGTTTGATTGAGTTTGTTACATCTGTCCAAATTGAGTTTGTCCCTCTTTCCCTCAGAACACTCTTGTTAATCTGAATCATTTGGTTCTTTTTTGTAAAATTATGATGAACTAATCCTTAAAAATTGCGTTCACACTTGTTGGTACATTTGATTGAGTTTGAAACCAAATTGAGTTTGTCCCTCTTTCCCTCAGAACACTCTTGTTAATCTGAATCATTTGGTTCTTTTTTGTAAAATTATGATGAACTAATCCTTAAAAATTGCGTTCACACTTGTTGGTACATTTGATTGAGTTTGAAACCAAATTGAGTTTGTCCCTCTTTCCCTCAGAACACTCTTGTCAATCTGAATCATTTGGTTCTTTTTGTGAAATTATGATCGACTTTTCATTTTGGGGTGAACTAATCCTTCAAAGTTGTGTTCATGCTTAGTACATTTAATTGAGTTTGAAACGAAATTCAGTATGCCCCCCTTTCCTTCAGAACAATATTGTCAATCCGAATCACGTGGTTCTTTTGTATACCACGATGACAGAGATTTCATTTTTGGTTGTTTTAATCCTTTAAAATTGTGTTCAAAACTTGGTACGTTTGAGTTTGAAAATAAACTTAGTCCATGCCATATTTTTCCTTCCGAACGCTCTTTTCAGTCTGAATCATGTGGGAGGGGTTTTTCAGTTCATGTGTAAACTGATGATATAATTTTTTTTTTTTTATCCTTTAACCTTTATCCTAAATCCTTTGTTCACACATGGTACATTTGATATAGTCCAGAATTTGTATATATTCTTTCAAACCGCAGTTCATTTGCAATCCTGCAGTTCATTTGTGTGCAGCCAAGCATAGATGACAGCTTTTATTCACACTAATAAAAGTAAATAAATCAGTTGAAATCAGGTCTGCACCAAAGCCACCTGTGAAAGTGTCTCACTACCATGGGAAAATGAGCAGACACTGTTTATTGAGAATCGTAAATACTGAAAACGAATGCAAATAATGTGCCAGATGTTACTCTTTGCCAAATTCTTGGTTGACATTGTAGGTATGTAGACCTTTGTCTGTCTTGTTTCATTCTGCCTTCCTGGGGCTATGAAGGCTCTGTTTTTTTTTTCTTCTTTTTTTCCTCTCTTCACTATTCTAATGAATTAAACAGTCTGTTGAAAATGCTGATGACATTTTAACCCTCTTCCCTGTAGATATCTGGAGTCTAGGGGT